>NC_137774.1:4307340-4347340 GCF_963455305.1 Plecotus auritus
GTGTGAGGAGCTGTGAAGGTGGCTGCTGGCAAAGCCGGGCAGGGCGAGTAGGGGGCCCCCTGGGAAGAGGTCAGCGCTCGGGGCGAGGGAGTGACCCACTCTGCTGGGTGTGCCCTTTGGGGAGGATGCAGCGCTCCGGGCTGATTCCCAGCCTGGCCGAAGGGATAGCCCCATCCTAGCCCCAATCCAGGCAGCCCCACCACAGGCCACCTCAGACCCCCTTCCTGCCCTGGGCCATTGTCCCTCCCTGAGCCTGACCCCCTGATTGCCGCCCCCTCTCCCCGCCCCCCCTCCGCCCCCACCACCCCACCGCCCAGGACAGCTTCCTCCCAGGTCCTGAGTCACTCCCAAGCAGAGACCGCCTTGGGGACATGATGAGGAAGGAGAAGTGGCTTTTTGTCTTCCATGCTTTTTCCCTACATCTTTGCGATTCCACAGGCTGTGGTTCTCTTGGCAAACTCACTGCTTGGACACTGCTTATGCTGATGAGCCCCTCCCCTCCTCCTCCAGAAGCCCCCTCCCTCCTTCTCTCTCACCTGTCCTCTCCCTCTCCTGCTCCACCCCCTCCCCCCCACCCCAGCAATCTCCTGGAGTCTGTCCTAGAATCTTGTCTCCGGGAGTGTCCCTTCCCGGCTGTCTAACATCACCTCTGAGCATAGGACCGTCACAAACACGCCCTCCTGCCACCCCATCTCCTGGGTCGGTTCTCGGCTGTCACTGGCAATGCCGAGAGCCCACAGCCAGTGAAACATGCAAGGGTGTGGGGGAAGCATGCAGGACAACTGAGGCTGAAGCCAAAGACCCCTTCTTCCTCATAATGTCCCCAAGGCCCGGAGCGCTGCGTCCTCCCCAAAGGGCACACCCAGCAGAGTGGGTCACTCCCTCACCCCGAGCACTGACCTCTTCCCAGGCCCCGCTGCCCGCCCTGCCCGCTTTGCCGGCAGCTGCCTTCTCAGCTCCTCACACACACACTCAAGAGTGGAACCCTGGCCAGGCCTGGATGCTTTGCTTCCCCCAAATCATTGGAGACACAGCAGCCATCCTACCTAATAAAGAGGGAATATGCTAATTAACCATCACTCCGTCACAAAGATGGCTGCACCCACAGCTGAGGCCAAGTTCCCATAAGGAGCCTTGATGAGCAATCAGCAGGGACCTGAGGCCACGCCCTCCCCCACCCCATGGGGCTTGACAGGGGACCTCAAGGTACACTTCCCCGTCCTGGTGCTGGGCTAGGGGACTTCAGGCCGCGCCCCCCACCCCGGCACCAGGCCGCGGGACCTCAGGCCGCACCCCCCGCCCCAGCACCGAGATAGGGGACCTGAGGCTGTGCCCCCCTGCCTGGCGGGGCTTGACAGGGGACCTCAAGGTGCACCCCCAGTGCTGGGTCGGGGGAACTCAAGCCGTGCCCCTGCCCAGCAGGGCTTGATGGGGGACCTGAGGCTGCGTCCCCCTGCTGGTGGGGCTTGACGGGGGACCTGAGGCTGCACTGCCCTCCCGGTGCTGGGCCTGGGGACCTGAGGCTGCGCCTCCCCTCCTGGCAGGACTTGACGGGGGACCTCAGGCCATGTCCCCCACCTGGCGAGACTTGACAGAGGACCTCAAGGCACGCCCCCACCCCGGTCTGGGCTGGGGAACCTCAGGCCACGCCCCCCGTCCTGGCGCCAGATCAGGGGACCTGAGGCTATGTCCCCTGCCTGGTGGGGCCTGACAAGGGTGGGACTGGCCAGGTCTGGATCTATCCCAATGAGGGGGGGGCGGCCGGTTCTGGGTCTCACACATTTTTGAGGCACATGTGGGTGGGCAGGGACTTGACTCTGGGTCCCGTGGTGAGCCCCAGACTCTGACAGGAGGAAGGTTTTCATATACATTTTACTAATTTTCTTTCATCTCTGACACTTCTATTATAGAGAAAGGGCAAATAGCAATATTAAATTATTATATTTAGAGAGAGGGGAAGAGAGAGAAAAAGAAAGAGAGTGTGTGAGAGAGAGAGAGAGAGAGAGAGAGAGAGAGAGAGAGAGAGAGAGAGGCTCCCACCAAGGATCAAACCTGAAACCTGCCCTAGCTGGTTTGGCTCAGTGAATAGAGCATCGGCCTGCAGACTGGAGGGTCCCTGGTGACATAGGTACAGATGAAGCTCTGGTGCCAGCTCCATCCCTTGCCTCCTGCACATCTGACGTTGCACTTGGCATCACAGCCTCTCATTTTACCCCGTCACCCTTCCTATAAATATTATATTACTATTTATGTAATAGTGTACATAAATGACAACACTGCTTATCTCCTCCTACCCAATGAAATGAGGAAGTAAGGGAGACAGAAATTTAAGGGAAGCAGATGAGAGAAACAAAACACAATGACTTAGACCAATCCAGGGCAGTGCGCTCCTGGGCTCCGCGCACGTCCCCGGAGGGCACTGGCCTTTGCTGGTGACCAGGGAGAGAGCCCGGCAGGCAGGACCATGTGGCTGCTCCCACCCTTGCTCCTCCTCATCGTCCCAGGTGAGTGGGGCCGGGGTTTCAGGAACTGGGGTGACCGAGGCTGGGCAGGAAACCAGAGGGTCTGTCCCGGGGGATGGGACACATCAGGGCTAATGGCAGGGCCCTTTCAGCATCCAGGCACCTTTTGGTTGAATGGAAACCAAGGCGCTGCTACCTCACAGGGTCTCTGTAGGTGCAGGAAAGAAACAGGAAACCCCAGCGAACACAAGTACCCCCTCCCAGGCCCCCCACACCCCCCCGCCCCCACCCGGCCAGTGTTTCTCAGCCCGGCTGCGCTGTGGACGCAGATGGACGGATCATGGCGAATCCTTCTCGGGGGCTTTTAGGGACACAGACTCTGGCTTCAGCCCAGACCCACCCCGTCATGGTGGGGCTCGGGGTCTGGGTTGTTCCAAAGCCTGGCAGCTGGTGGGGCTTGCAGCTGGAGCTGGGAAGGCTCCAGAAAAGCGCTCAGGTCCAGGGCGGGATGGGCAGCGAGGCCAGGGTGGGGCAGGCTCTCTGGATGGTGGGTCCAGACACTCATCCGCTGCCCGAGTTTCTGCTCCGGTGGAACCAAAGGCCAGACGGTCGTCCCGTGTGGCCAGTGCAGTGACGGAGACGCATGGAGTCGTATCACGGGGAGGGAGACCAGGAGTCTAATTCTGGGCCGAACGTTAAGTCCTTGGGTAGAGCTGGTGCTGGATGCTCAGAGAGGACAGGGTCTAGGGAGGCGGGGCCGTGGGGCTGCCCAGCTCTGCTGCTTCTCCTCCTCCCAGGTGAGCAACCGAGGAAGTGGATCCACAGCCTCGGGGCGGGGTTGCCCTGGATCCTCCTGGCTCACCCGGGAGAACCTCCCATCTCTAGGTCTGCACCCATGAGGGCTCATGAGCTTGTTCCTTTTCTCACTTTTTGGCTCTTGCTTGAATCCTTTCTAGTAGGTTTAAGAAAGACACACGAGGCTGTGGCTTCAATGCTTTTATCTTATAAGATCACTTGTTCTAGAAAGTCTGGAACTGAAATGTATGGCGAGTCAATGGAGAACATGGGATCAGTGTGATATGGATTCCGTAGTTGGCATCACTGCTTTGGTCAAGGTCAAAGGCCCTGCAGCCGGGGTGCTTTGCTATGGAACCACCAGACCCACCAGGAGCAGCCTCTGCACAGCCAGGGGAGCGGGTGCAGCAGCTGGACCTCCGGAGGCCGTCAGCGCAGGTCAGGAGCAATCACACTCCTGTGGAAATGGGTCTGCCGGCACTTCCTCCCCATGAGGCCAGTTTAACACTGAGATGCTGCAAAAGGACAAAGATTTACGGGCCACAGGGAGTGGGAGGGAGTGAATTATAGGAGTTAATTATTGCTGAGAGTCAATGCTTTTGTTTCCTTGAGCTCTGCAGTGGCGCTGTTAGGTGATTTCTGAGGTGGCTCTGAGCCAGTGGAACTTTGAAGGACAATGGTCTGTGTTGTGGAAGGTGAATTACTTCCTTGTCTCTGTCCCACTCATCAGGCCTCGGACTTGTTGGAGATGTTCACAGTGCAGGCGGCTGTGGCCCTGGTCTCGGGGTGGGGACGTGGGGGTAAGGTACATGGATTTGTGTTTTCCAGGCTCATCAGTTGACATCACGGGTCCAGAAGCAGTGAGAGGTCTGGAGCGGGGCGTCTTGACCGTGCAGTGTCGCTATGACCCATATTGGGAGACCTACCTGAAGTGGTGGTGTCGAGGGGCTAAAGTGGGTAGCTGCAAGATCCTTGTTAAAACCAATAGATCAGCGTTTGGGATGAAGGAGCGTGTGTCCATCAGGGACGATCAGACAAACCACACGTTCACCGTGACCATGAAGGAGCTCAGGCGAGAAGATACAGACACTTACTGGTGTGGGATTGAGAGAAGTGGAACTGACCCTGCGGTTTCTGTTAAAGTGACCATTGACCCAGGTAAGGGTACGTGCATGTGTGGCTGTGTCTCTTCAGGGCCGGCTCTGTCCTGGCCCCTGAGGTCCCTCTCCAGTGACTGAACTCACTCAGATGAACTGCCACAGAGGGGAGTTGGTCCTGAGGTTTCATGGAACCCCGGCTGCTCACTTGGGTTGGGAGGTGCAGGGTTTCTCTTAGATGCTCTTGGGGCTCCCAGGACCTTCCCAGGAGGGATCAAGCCTTTCTGGGCACATTTTTCCTCTGCACAGCTCATTGCCTGAGTCTATTGCCCATAGAGACCACGGTGATGGCCCCAGTTTTAGCTCATGGGCGGAAGGAACCGTCTACCATGAATCCCAGAGACTCCATTCCTGCCAAGGCTTCCCTGGCACCTCTGGTGCCCTGGTGTCCCTGCTCTTCCTGGAGTTTGGGGTCCGGGATCATAGCCGCTGTTCCCACCCCTTGTCCATATCTGATCTCAGGGGGAAGGGGGCCCAGCCCAGGTGGGGTGCTGTGGTTCACTCCCGAGGCCTGGAAAGGCTTCCACAGCCAAACAGTTGCATTCTGGGTGCCTGAAATCCACTCATGAGCCACTGATGCATCTGGGCTCAGAGACATTCTCTTCCTAAGACCTTCTAGAATAGACGCTCCTGGGAGCATCTGGGTGTGAACAAGTGTATCTGTTGGGCTCTGCTTCTGCCGACCCTCGGACAGCCAGCACCAGCTCACAGCGCACTTATGGCCGGGATGGAACACACTCATAGCGCCCCCACCACACCTGGAACCCGGAGGCCTGGATAGCTGCCAAGTGCAGCACGTTCCTTGTCTCATGGGATCTCGAGAAGGATCCTGAGAATGAGCTACCCCATCACAGAAACTTAATAACTTGTCCAAAGCTGACCCCCAGCTGCCCTGAACCTGAGGCAGTCCTGGGCCCCTTCACCCTTCCAGGGCCTGCTCAATGTCCTCATGGACCTGTGCCCAGACTCGACTGCCTCGGAGACTCTGAGTCTCCCAGTAGCCAAGGAGATATGAGTGGAGGCCCCATCCCAAGGCTCCCTTCCAGGCCCCACAGGCCAGGGCAGCCCACATTCCTCCCCGGCTCCGAGCTACGTGCAGGGCTGCGGGTGGGTTAGCAGGCAGAGTGGAATGTAATCTGTTCTGTATGACAAGCAACAACTACAGTGCCGACCCTCACCCCCACCCTCACCTCCACTGCCAACGTATTCACAGACGCCCCAGAAGACACCACCGGCTCCCCAATTGTGACCAGCCACCATTCCAATGGCAGGTAAGTCAGCTTGGATGCTGCTGTTCCTTCCGGCTCACTTGTCCCAGACTTCTCTCACACAGACATGGGGCGTCCCCCACAGAGCTCAGAGTGTGGGAGATGGATGAGAAGGCATTCAGGGCAGAGGGCATGGCCAGGATGTGTGGGCATGGGTGTCATGGGGCCACAAGGCCCCTTGGTCCAATTTCTGAGAGAACAGGAAGGGCCTGGGGAAGTCCTGTTTCCCTAGTTACTGTTATGGCAACAACAGTGACCCTGATAGGCCCTAGTGTCTCTAGAGCCCCTGGCAGCTCACAGAGGACTTCCCTGTGTGTTATTCTGCTCAAGTGTTGACCCCGCCGACGACCACCTCAGGGGGAGGAACAGGCAGATGGAGATGCACGTCCCCATTTTACAGAGGAAGAAACCTAGCCGGGCTCATGTTTCCCAGCTCCGCAGTCACAGGAGCTTTCTGGAAGCTGGGAGGCCTCTTTCGTTTCTTCCCTTCCCCCTCCTCGGCCCTCTTCGCTTTGCCTTTAGATCTGCTGTATCTTCTACTGCTAGGCCCTCCCACAGTCTCTATGGGACATCCCATCTTTCCAACCCAGGGACGCCTTTGCCCTCTCCCATTTGCTCTCTGTTTTGAGAGTTGCTTTCTTCTGAACTACTGATTTACTTTAAAAATGTGTTCTTACTGATTTTAGAGAGATAAGAAGGGAGAGGGAAAGAGAGATAGAAACATCAATGATGAGAGAGAATCACTGATGGGCTGCCTCCTGCACGCCCCCTTCTGGGGATCGAGCCCGCAAGTTGGACATGTGCTCTGGCTGGGAATCAAACCAGCAACCTTTGGTGTTTGGAACGACATTCAACCAACTGAGCCACACCGACCAGGGCCGAACTGCTTTTAATAAGACTAGCAAGCAGTTTTTATTTTATTTTATTTTTTAAAATATATTTTATTGATTTTTTTACAGAGAGGAAGGGAGAGGGATAGAGAGTTAGAAACACCGATGAGAGAGAAACATCGATCAGCTGCCTCTTGCACACCCCCTACTGGGGATATGCCTGCAATCAAGGTACATGTCCTTGACTGGAATTGAACCTGGGACCCTTCAGTCCGCAGGCTGACGCTCTATCCACTGAGCCAAACCGGTTAGGCTAGCAAGCAGTTTTTAAATTCAAGAATCAAAGCCAGATGTAAGTGCCAATTAGGGCTTTTGCTCACATTATGGATAACTCACTCATTTATTCAACAAAAAGCTATGGAGCCCCCCTCATGTCTAGCACCGATTTAGGGAACACAGGGGGATAGGAGGATGAGCAGAACAATCAAGCTGTCTGCCTGCCCTCCAGGCACTTACAGTCGAGAGATAGTTAATGCAGCAAAGAGAGCTAAATAGTTAATTGATGGATTTAGTTTACGACTTTCTGTGAATTGTGATGAGGAAGAGATAACCCTTGTGTTCGTCAGCCCGGGCTGCCATCACAAAGCAGCGTCAGCTTCCACAACTTTCTCAGGTTCTGGAGGCCGGAAGTCTCCGTCAAGGTGTCGGCAGGGTTGGTTCCTCCCGAGGCCTCGGTCCTTGGCTTGCAGACGGCCGTCTTCCCCCCGTGTCTTCCCCTCTGTGTGTGTCTGTGTCCCCCAGTCTCTTCCTATAAGAACCCCAGGCATTTCCTCCCAGAAGAACAAGCCAAGGTGAGAAGAGTAAGGAACCCGAAGACAGTGTGTGGGGGCCAGTGGAGGCCACGGTCAGCCTGGAGTCCCAGGCTTGTCCTCACAGAGGTTATTGGAACCCACACTCTGGGCACAGGGTGCGCGGGGAAGAGGGGTCCTGGGCGGTAGCTCCCTTCTGTCCCTGTGTCCCTCCCGCAGGTTCCAGCACAGCAGGACCCACTTCCTGCTCCTGGCCTTCCTGAAGGTGCCCTTGCTCCTGAGCCTGCTCGCTGCCATCCTGTGGGGGAACCGGACTCGGCGGAGCTCGGGCGAGAGGCAGAGTCAGCCCCGCTCTGAGAACCAGTAGCTCCCATGTTCATCGATGGCATGTCTGAAAGTAAGACGCTCAAATGGAAGGAGGTTTATTTTATTGTGAAATGACGGCGGTCAGCAGGGACCGTGGCTCTAGAGGCAGCCTGGACCCTGCCTCAGGGACAGGACCCTAATCTCTGGGAACCCACGGCTGTGATGCCTGGGCCTCTGTGGCCCCCCTCTGTGCACAACCCCTGGTCTCCCCTTGTCCTGAGGCCCCCACAGAGCAGGAAATACAAACAGAAGTGCAGGAAGCGCCTTTCGCCTGGGGCCCAGGTCCTTGTGGGGCATTTCCGACCTCAAGCCCGTGAGCCACCTGCCAGGGTCCTGGACTGATTTCTGCGTCCCACGTCCCCTGAGGTTTAGGGTGCCCGCCAATCCCGGGTTTCACAATTCTTGACCCGTGAATAGAAAAACCGAACTGTGCACTGACGGCATACCAACCGTGAGTGAAGACCTGATGCACGGGGAACAGAAGCTTCTGGAGTCCTTGCCCTGCTGCGTTTTTATCACGTGTGGGGAAGGAAGCTCTGGTGCCAGCTCCACCCCTTGCCTCCTGCACGTCTGACGATGAACTTGGCATCACAGCCTCTCATTGTCCCCGTCACCCTTCCTGTTAGGATACATAAACGTTCTCACTTCTTTTGAGAGCAACCAGTGTGGCTGCCAGGCTCATTCTGGCATCACAGGGAGATGCCCACCTATTCTGGGGACTGTGACGGGACTCATCGGTCAGACTGTGGAGTCTGGACCGGCCTCGTGGCTGGGAGCTAGGGCAGGCTGGGGAGGGAGGTAGCCTGGAGCGGCCTAGAGGCTGGGACCGAGGGCAGGCTGGGGAGGGAGGTAGCCTGGAGCGGCTCCTCATCCTTTCAAGAGCCGGACCGGATCGCTCCCATCAGGATGTGAGCCTTCCGGGCCGTCCATTGTGGAGGAGGGACAAGGACACCAGGATGCTGCTGCTTCAGAAAGACAAAAAGATTCTTCCTCTCTGGCTCCTGGACTTGAACTTCTGGCAGCTTCAAGATTGAAAAGGGAGGCCACTAGCGCAAAGGGCGGAAGGAACAGCAGGAGCCCAGGCCAGGAGGGACGGTGCAGGACATGGCCAGGGGAGGTCTCGTCCGCAAGGGACCCTGCTCACCCCACTGGGGCCAGCTTGCTCTCACCGGGTCGCCCTCTGCACCACTGTGCTTGGGCCCTGAGACCCGCCCTGAGCATCTTTTTTTTTTTTTTTTTTTAATCCTCACCCAAGGATATTTTTCCATTGATTTTTAGAGAGAGGGAAAGACAGACAGAAACATCGATGTGAGAGAAGCACATCGACTGGTTGCCTCCTGCATGAGTCCCGACCAGGGCCCGGGCTGGGGAGGAGCCTGCAATCAAGGTACGTGCCCTTTGACAGGAATCGAACCTGGGACCCTTTGGGCCACAGGCCGATGCTCTATCCACTGAGCCAAACTGGCTAGGGCATGAGCATCTTGTTTTTAACAGCGCATTTAAGCTACCGATGGACTGTGCTGTACAGGTGAGGACTTCGGCATCTTCCCCTTTGCCCACCTTCCCCTTCCCAGAACTGATTTTGCCGGTGTTGTACGTTTTGC
This sequence comes from Plecotus auritus, assembly GCF_963455305.1. NCBI lineage: Eukaryota > Metazoa > Chordata > Mammalia > Chiroptera > Vespertilionidae > Plecotus > Plecotus auritus. The sequence continues at coordinate 4,316,632 of NC_137774.1, forward strand.
ATGGATGGTGTTGATATGCCCTTCTATAAATATTTCCCATGGTAGCTTTATCTTTTTTCCTATTTTTAAATATATTCCCTGTTCACCGTAGCTTCTTCTTTTTTATTTCATTATTTGCTTTATTTCTCGGCTGGCACAATTTCATCATGATGTTGTTTTTCTGTTTTCCAAGGGCTCGCGGGGGCTGTATCTCAGAAGTTCTTGTGCGTGTGAGGGTGTTTGTTGCCAAAAGCAACGATGCTGGGTAGAGAATTCCCAGAGGATCCTGTCTTTTCTGGGAACCTGTAGATTTTCCTTCTCGTCCCCTGGGATGCCGTGCTGTGGTGACATTGAGACCAGCCTCTTCCCTTCATATTTGCAACTTACTCCCTCTGATCCGGGGTCTTCTCTGATCGGAGCCCATGCGCTTCTATCTTTGTCCTGGAAGCTCTGTAACTTCAGAAGGTTCTAGGTGTGGGTCGTTAGGAACCCCCACTCCCCCTCCACTGGGACACTGTATGGATTTTCAGTTGCAGATGGAAGGGTTTCTTTATTTCAGGATCATTTTAAATTCAATCACTTTTACTTGTGGCTTATTTTTCTCCTTCTTAGGGAGCATTTGTGGAATGTCCTTCCTCTGTCTCCTGTACCTGTGTCCGCCTCTCCAAACAGTTTCATATCGTGTGTGTTTAAACTTCACTGTTGGGCCCTGGCAGGTGTGGCTCTGTGGGTTGGACATCGCCCCGTGCACCGAAAGGTTGCTGGTTCGGTGCACAGACAATGCACAGACCTGTAACCCAGCCGTTTTACATACAGGAACTTATCCCACAGGCATATCCACAAATGCGTATCAAGCCACATATGCAAAGACATTCATTAAGGAATTGCATGTAGTTACAAAGAGCTGAAAACAACCCAAGTGCCCATCAAGAGGGAAAGAATGAAACAAATCGCAATATGCAGACATCATGCAATACTGTGCAGCCATTGAAAGCAAAGGTCTACGGGCAGCCCTCGCCGGTGTGGCTCAGTGGATAGAGCGTGGGCCTGCGGACTGAAGGGTCCTGGGTTCAATTCCAGTCAAGGGCACGTGCCTGGATTGCGGGCTTGATCCCCAGTAGGGGACATGCAGGAGGCAGCCGATCAATGATTCTCTCTCATCATTGATGTTTCTATCTCTCTCTCTCCCTTTCCCTTCCTCTCTGAAATCAATAAAAAAAATATATATTTTTAAAAGTCGATAGGTATTGATATGGGGTGATTTTGAAAATACAGTAAGTTAAAATAGGCAAGCCGCAGACAGCACCCTGAGGAGGAGAAAGACCACACACACACACACACACACACACACACACACACGCATAGAGTTTCTTCAAAGGACACACAGACACACAGGATAACCTACCGTCAACTGCACCCAGACGGGGTGAGCCGGGAAGGAGGGAGCGAGTCCGAATCCTGAAGTGAGAGCAATCACGTGACTCACGGAGGGTCACAGCTGAAAACTTTCGGCGGCACCTCACAAATCACTTTTGGGGGCATCCTTTTCTGTTAAGGTCACGCTGAAAAGAGAGTAAGTTTACATAAGATGTCACAAAAAGTGGTGCGAACATGACAGAATATGGCCGGGGCCCTTGCCGTCGGTCGGGCGTCACCCCGTGCACCCAAAGGTTGCTGGTTCGATTCCCGGTCAGGGTACACGCCCCGGATGCAGGTTTGCTCCTGGTTGGGGCACCGACGGAGGCAGCCGATGGATGTTTCTCTCTCTCCCATTCTCTCTCACCGTCCATGAAAAAACAACAACGCAGAATACGGATGGGAATTTTTGTACCTTTTCATGCTCTGAAGCCCTAAGGTTTACATTAGGGGGGCAGTCCAGCCTAAGTAAACAGAAGCCAGTGGCCTGAAGAAGCCTCTGCTTCTAGCACACGTCCTTCTCCCTGGCGCGGCCAGCAAAGTGAGATTGCTCAACACGCTGTGCGGGAAGCCACCCCACATGGGAGGGGCGGGTGCACATGCACACACACGAGCACACACAAAACCACGGAAAATATGAAGCTTCCTCAGCAAAAAAAAATGAACGAGCAAGAATTTTTATTTTTACTGAGACGCCCCATTAAGAGAAGCTGTTTGACAACGGAATCCCCGAATTGCAGAGCTTTCTCTGTACATGAACCGAAGCTCTTGGATCGAGCATTTCCCACCTGTGTCTGCCTTCACTCGTCCCTGTGGCTGCTTCATGCAATTGGGTGTATTCCTGGCCAGGTACACCGGAGCCACCTTCCCATTGACGGAAACATCTCTACCCAGGAGACACTTCGCTTCCCATTCAACCACACAGGTTCAAGGTGAGGCCTGAGGGTGGTTTCTCAAGTTCTCCTTGAAGCCAGAGCAATGGAGACCGGTCAGGAGCACGTGACCAAGACGAAACCACTCAAGGCTTCTGGGGTCTGAGGAGGGTAGACAAGAGCTGGGGGCTCAGAAGAGCAAAGCCCCCACGTGGACCCAGCCTCACCATCTGTCCCACCCAGAGGCAGGGCCGGCTTTCTGGGGGCACAGCGCCATGCACACTGGGCCCTGCACGTAGAAGGACCTCACGCTTGGTGTAACTCTCGTAGCTGCCATTCGAAATTCGTAATATTCTGGAACAAGTGCATGCCCACTTGCATGGGGCCCTGTACGCAGCTGGCCTTGTCCAGACAAGGCCCAGTCATGCCTGCACCGCACAAGACTGCTCGTCTCGGCCACAGGAAATGAGCCCTCCGCGAAGGGCAGGGCTTGCTGGGGAAATGGGGGTGGAAATGGACCCAGGCTGCTGGGGAGGGCCTGCAGGCTGAGGCTGAGTGATGGGAGGGGTGCTCTCATGTTCGGGGAGAGAAACAGGAACTGCAAGTTCAGATCAGCCCCGAGTTTTTCCGTCTGTGGGATGCCCCTCTCCCTCCGCTGCTGCATTTTCTGACCTGCTCTGAGAACAGAAACAAGCAGAGATGGGCGGAGAGAAGCAGAGGAGGGGACGGGGGAGCAGACCCTGGGCGAGGAGCCTTCAGCCCCCCGCCAGGTGCAGCCGGAGAGGCCGGCCCGAGGCCAGCCCGAGGGACGGGGCCATGTGGCTGCCATGGGCTCTGCTGCTTCTCTGTGTCCCAGGTGAGCGGGGCTGGGCCCGGACTCGGGAAATCTGCTCTGGCAGGTCAGGGTGAGCAAAGGGTGGTGATGGGCAGGGAATGCAACAAAAGCACAAGCCACAAGGGATGAGGTGTGAGTATAAAGACCCCAGCGCACCCTAGTTCCTCCCTGGGATAGGATGAGGGTTAAGTGGGAAATGCTCTCCACATTGTGAGCACAGACGGAGCCCCAAAGGAAGTCTAGCCATTTTAATCATTCGTACCATCATTGTTAAGGTCAGGAAGACGCCAGAGAGGAGAGGGAGGGGGGCGGAGGGCTAGGACTATTGGGCTGATGGTGTGTTACCGGTCAAGGGCAGAGCGGACAACAGCGGTTCCTTGCAAGGAGAGGACCCCTCAGGTGTAGAGCTCGTGTGACTCTCCAGGCAGGAAGCAGAGACTGTAGGGGCCTGGGGCCTCATCACTTGGAACTGGAGCTTTCAGAGAGACTGGAGAAGAAAGGGCAATGCCAAAGTCTTAGAGGTGGCAAAGGACCTGAAGATAAGGCCCAGGGCATGGCAAGGCTGGCGGGGGCTGCCGAGGAGTAGGGGAGGGAAGGAACCACTGGTGGGTCACCGATGTGGAGCAAAGAGTCCCTAAAGGTATTCAGTGATGGCAAGTGTTGCTGCAGGCGTCTGTCCCAGGAGGGAAATCGAAGTCTTAATGTCCTTGGATTGTGGTCAAGAAGAGCCCCTTCGTAAATGGCCTCCTTATACCCTGGCCAACGCTCACCTCCTGTGTGACTCGGACCTATGAGCAGGAGGTCCTGTACAAGCAGGGATTATAAACCCGGGGTCCACAGTGAGCACTGGGAACAGGGACATAGCCAGAAGCTGACGGCTTCCTCTTAGTTCCCAACACTGGGCTTTATCTAAATTTTCCTGGTTCCCGTTCTTATTTTCTGTTTTCTTTTTTAAAAAATATATTTTATTGATCTTTTTACAGAGAGGAAGGGAGAGGGAGAGTTAGAAACATCGATGAGAGAGAAACATCGATCAGCTGCCTCCTGCACACCCCCTACTGGGGATGTGCCCGCAACCAAGGTACATGCCCTTGACTAGAATCGAACCTGGGACCTTTCAGTCCACAGGGCAATGCTCTATCCACTGAGCCAAACCAGTTAGGGCCTTATTTTCTGTTTTCTAGTTCATCTGTCCATCCATCCATCCATCCATCCATCCATCCATCCATCCATCCCTCCCTTTATTCAGATCATGCTTAGTAGCTTTATTCAATTCTAAGTAATGGATGGGACCCAGAACCTGTCTAGGACCGCCAAAGTCTTCCTCTCCCCCTCACGTTGTGAGTTGGTTGAACTCACACAAGCTGGTCATGGCCTCTTGAGTCTCAGAATTCCACAGCAGGTGTCTCCTTAGATCTCCTCCTGCGTCTGCCTATACCTTGCTGGTGCCTGCCCCCTCCTTCAGGCCTATACCTTGCTGGTGCCTGCCCCCTCCTTCAGGAGGGAGGCCTCAGGGTGACTTCCAAAAGACCTGACACCCGGGGCCCCTCAGGCCCAGGCTCTTCCAGGGGAAGACAAGATGGATTGTGTTTTCCAGGCTCTTTGTCTCTGAGCGGCCCCAATAATGTGACGGGCACCGTGGGTGGATCCCTGAGCGTGCAGTGTCGGTACAAGAAGGAATATGAGGCCTTTAACAAATACTGGTGCAGACAGCCGTGCTTGCCACTTTTCTCCGAGACTGTGATGACCTGCGCCTCCAGGGGAGAGGTGGAGAGAGGCCGAGTGTCCATCCTGGACCATCCTGGCAACCTCACCTTCACAGTGACCTTGAAGAACCTCACTGCAAACGATGCAGGAAAATACAGGTGTGGGATTTCCACGCTACTGCTGGAAGAGGGGCTTCCTGGCTTCTTGCCTGAACCCTTTTTCCAGGTTCAAGTGTTTGTTTCCCCAGGTAAGGCCCTCCTTCCTCTGGTCCCAGCGATGAAGGGGTCTGAGGGAATCTCTGCAGAGCATCCCAGGAAATTTCAACTCAGGAGAGGGAATGGGGCCTGGTGTTTGTGCACCAGAGATTCAGGACCACGTGCGTTGTGTGCATGTGACTGTGTGTGAGTGTGTGAAAGCGTCTGGGGTCTGAGGAGGGCAAACAAGAAAGCATGAGGGTCTGCCTGGGATCCCACATCTGTCTTTCCTCCACTTCTCACACCACGTCCTCCTGAGGGTGTGTGTGAGGAAAACATGTGAAAATGTGGGTCAGAGTGCCAGTGTGTGTGTCAGGTGTGTGAGAGTGTGAGTGTGGGTGCATCACATCCAGGTTTCCTGCCACCACCCCAGGTCCTGACAATGTCTGTGGGTTGAGGTGGGAGGGCCCTGTGTCGTCGGATCCATCAGGACCGAGGGCCTCATGCTGCCTTCCTGATTTCACAGGGCGGAGTGTGTGTGTATAGGATGGAGGTCACTCCAAAGGGACCCCCTTCACACTGTCCGTTGGCTTGAGCTCTCAGGATTAAGAGCTCTCTACAACCCCAGGGCTCAGGGCCTCGCCCCGGGTCCGGACAGGAACCTTGAGATGGTCTAAGATCAGGGATGGCCCAGACTGCCAACCTCATCCCTCTGACTGGGGAGCCCCGCGCCAGAAATCCAAGGCCAGCCCCAACTCTCGCGCTGGCCTCTCCTGCACCCAGCTTCTGGGCCTTTCTTCAGCCTCTGGTACGTGTGCTGGCCCCAGGGAAAGCCCATTTTCTGGAGGCCCTGGCCCCTGGGCTCCAGGTCAACTTGGTTTGTTGGTGGCTGTGGGGAAGGAGGGAGCCCTCAACCCTCTCTCTGGTCTCTGTCTGTCTGGCACCCTCCCCCTGCTTCTGCATCTTCTCCCTCCGACTCACTTGACCAGGCAGGAGAGAGCCCAGTAAACCCCTGGGCCTGACAGGGCAGAAGAGAGATGGGGCACCTCTAACATATGTTTCTGTTCAAATTGTTTCTTGATCTTTTAATAAGTCCTTTAATGTCTCTCTCTCTCTTTCTTTCTTTCTTTCTTTCTTTCTTTCTTCTCTCTCTCTCTCTCTCTCTCTCTCTCTCTCTCTCTCTCTCTCTCTTCTCTCTCTCTCTCTCTCTCTCTCTTTCTTTCACCCTCACTTCCTTCCTCCCTCCCTCCCTCCCTCCCTCTCTCCCTTCCTTCCTTTCTTTCCTTCTTTTTCTTCTTTCCTGAGAGCGGCATCTTCCCTTATCAATCTAAGGGTGTGTTCCTTTTCTTCTGCTTCCTGCATTGTCTCACTTTCTTTTGACCTTTTTCCTCATTGTGTTGGTTTCTCTCTTTCATGTTGGAGGCTTTCCTCTGAAGGTTTTGTCTATGTGCATGAAAGAATGCAGCTTTGAGGTGCTTTGTGGGGGCTGGAGGAGGAGCCTCACCTTTAGGTGACCTCCCAGAGATTCAGCTCTTTTCCTCCGAGTCCCTAAGTGTCTGAATCTGGAGGTTCTTCCTCCGGGTTGGCCCACTGAGCCAGTGAGATTCTCCAGTCTCCCGCCTGAGGGAGTACAGGTGAGGCTGCCAATGTCCGAGGAGCTGGGTGGGCTGAGGGGGCTGGGGGTCCCACTTTCCAGAGTACAGGTTCCATTTGGGGCTGGTAGCATTTTCCAGCCATCAGCTGTGTGAGGTATCCCCACTTTCAGTCTTCCCTGAATCAACCTCTATAGTCTTCTGCCAGGGGGTGCGGGGGGTGATAAGTGGGTGCACTGGCTGGGGGTGTGTGGAACCTGAGGTCTAACTCTTGACCTGACCTTCAAGCACTCCTGTTTTCAGGGAGACGAGAAACGCCTAACTGCTTAATGGCAGAAGGTGATGCACCTCTCGTCCTGTTTATAGTGTTCACCTGGCTAAGAGCACATTGGGATGGGGTTGGAGAGGGACACTCCTCACGTTGCTCAGGCCTGGGTCTGACTATGGTGAGAGGATGGTCTGAGAACATCTGTTCAGCTCCTTCCCTGAGTTCCCTCTGCTTTGTGAAGTTAGGACCGTGCAGGTGAGAGGTACCTAGGTGGGGAGAGTCCTGGGCGGGGCCCTGGGCCCTGTCCCTCACCCTCCACCTCCCCCACAGCCTCCAGCAGCAAGAGCTCTGCAAGGACGCCTGGACCTCCCAGCCGAGACCCAGGGTAAGGCACATGTGTCCCGTGTCTGCTACCATCTGCACAGCATCTTCCCGAGGGTAGGGCTTCCCAGACACAGGTTTCCTCAACAGGCCACTCACTCAACAAATATTTCATTTACTTCTTATGAAGTGCCAGAAACTGATGCAAATGCTGGGGATATGACAGTGAACAGGTAAGGCTGTTCTCACAAGGAAGTTTCTTTCAAATGGGCAGATTTAAACAACGACCAAATGGATGAGATAGGTAGGTAGGTAGATAGGTAGATAGATAGATAGATAGATAGACACACACACATAGACCAAATGTCATTAATGATCATTACTCTGGAGAAAAATTAAGCAGGTAGGTATTAAAGGACAGGGTGATGGGATGTATGTGGGGAAGATGATCGGGCATGATGAGATGCTCAATGAGAACAAGTAACAGAGACTTAGATTGGGTTTCCTCACAATCAGATCCCGAAACAAGAATTTAGGTGTAGTGAGTTTACAGAGAGGTGATCCCAGGAGGTCTAGTAAGGGAGCGGGAAGGAGGGAAAGACAAATGAAATGCCCATTGCTGAGAGCGTTCCCACTGGAGCAACTGGGTTCACTCCCCTGGGCTCCCTCAGAGAGGCTGTGCAGGACATTCCTCAGAGCCGGCCCACAGAGCAGTGAGGAAGCCGGGGTGGGGATCCACACACGTCTGTCCTCCTGGCGGGGGCAGATGGCTGGTTTGCTAGTTTTATACGGAGTGATGAGCGAAGGCCTCTCAACCAGTGACATTTGAGCAGAGACCTGAAGGAAGTGGGAGAGTCAACCAAGAAAGCATCTGGAGTAGGATTGGTCCAGGCACAGGGTCACTCCTGGGGCCTGAATCCTGGGGATTTCTGGCCTGCTCTGCCCAGCAAGCCATGCCCACTCCTATGGCCAGAGAGGATCCACAGGCAAGAAGGGGTAGGGGCTTGAGGTGAGAAGCCATTGGCGGGTCCAAGACTGTCCACAGCTACCAGAAGCTCAAGTGGGCAAAGTCTAGAGGGTACCAACAGGGGTTGCTACATTTGTGAGGAGCTGGAATGGGCAGTGCACTGGGACCCAGGAGGTGAGGGGATGGGCAAGGTCACTCCTTGGGGTAGAGGTCATTAGGTGGTTTAAGCAGACTATCTGCTCCCATGATTGGATTCAAGGGTGAGCCAGGACTTGCATTTGCTTGTGGAGTGGTTATAAGGGGACATTCATCCTTAAAGTTGGTCCCGGCAAGAGCTGGGATCCTGTGAGTGTTGATGGCTGAGGGCTTTCTGGGAGCCAGGGTCTGCCCGGGATCCCACATCTGTCTTCCCTCTACTTCTCACACTACGTCCTCGCACACCTGCTGTGTCCTGACCTCGAGGTTCATTCTTGAACTAAACGAAGGACAGGCGTCGGTGGTCCTCAGCATGAGCTGTCTGGCCCTGGCACCACCCAGGTTTGACACTGATACTGAGTTTTGAGGCCACAGGACCTGAGCTCAAAGGAAGGTGGGGAGAGGCGGAGCCTGGCCCTGTCCACCCCATAGGTCCCTGACTGTTGGCCACTGTCCCTCCCACAGGTCCCTGTTCAGCAGTGTCCACTTCCTGCTCCTCATATTCCTGAAGGTACCCCTGTTTCTGAGCATGCTCAGTGCCATCCTCTGGGTGAACAGGCCTCAGCGGGCAACTTGTGAGGAAACACAGTTTGGCGAAGACAACCTGCCACTGTCCCCGCCCATCAATGTCCTGTCCAGAGTCACAGCCACTCAACTAGAGAAGACAGAACCTCATCCCTGAACCTTACATCGCTTTTCAGCTTATCGCCAGAGACTTAAAAAAAACATCTCAATGAATATATCATCAACACAAACGTGTGTATATGAACAGTTGAAGGACTAAAAATAAACATCTCTGTACCCGCCATCCAGCCTAAGAAATCAAACATGATTGAGACATTTAAAGCCCCCACCTACTTCTCCCTGCCCTCAAGCCCCTCCTTCTCCTGCTGCCAGAGTCAACCACTCTCTGGATTAGTTTGTGCCATTCATTTCTATTACCCAACCTCATGGGTAAGAAGGAAGAGCACGCTGTGGCAGTTCTTAAAGCCACCAAGAGATGGCGCCAGAGGCAATTTGCAGAGCTTCACTATGGACCTCTCCATGGACTTTGAAATAATTCTCCTCCAACAGGATTGCTTCTCAGCTGCTGGATCCCTCTTGGCCGATTCCCAAACCCAGACCCATTGTATCCTGCTGGCCATTCGCCCTGGCTGGGTCTACTCCCCGCCCCATCCTGCTCATCAGCCTGGGCTATCTGAGTAGGGACCCGCTTGTCTCCACTGGGGCCAACCAGATGTGGACTCAGGCATTCAGGGGGCCAGGGGCCAGGGCTCAAGGTACAACCAGGGGTCTGGAGCCCAGTGGGCAGCTCAGACTGGAGTAGACTGGACCTAGGGCAGGGGATGGAGCCAAGCGTGAGAGACAAAGACACACCCGATTCCAGTCCAAGGCTTCAGATTTCTTCAGAAGCAACACCACGTGGATCTTCTGATTTCTCACTCCCTGGGAGAGGCAGAGAGACCCAGGGCCCTCAGGGAACACGTTCAGCTAGCTTGGAACTTCAGGTGGCGACAGCTGTCACCACTTCCTATTCCCCAGGAACAAGGGAACTTGTGTCTAAAGGACTAACTATGACCAGTCCAGGAAGCGTCTAAGGAAGGGCAGCTGTGGGGATGAGAAACAAGGAGACAGGGGTGCAGGGCCGAAGAGAGATGGGTGGGAAGTGGGGAGGGGTGGCGGGGTCCATCTCGCAGTGTCCTGGGAGAGTTTACAGTTGGGCCCTGGCCTGGCATCCTATGAACAGCCTCAAAATTAGTCTGTAACATGATCTCTACATTGAATGATCTATACAACCACAGGCTGTGTTGGTAGACATGTTTATGCTATGTATTTATACATGTGTTTTATTCCTACTAAGCCACCAGAACGTTAACATTTTAAAGCAATCGCCATATTCTCATTGTCTGATGGATTATTCTTTGTGGCCATTGGTGTATCAAAAGTTGATTCGTGAACTGGACACATTTAAAATATGCCACCATTTTGGTAACCCTATTTTGACATCTTTTTTTTTCCCTTCAAGATGCCAAGAGCTTCAAAAATAAAAGTGAACTATGTGTAAGGGGTCAGGTGGGAATAGACTTATCGGGGTGGTCACTTTGTAAGGTATATGAGTGTCTGGGCCCTATGTGGGACACCTGAAACAGGCCTGGAGAGGGATGGACACTGTGACTAAAATATAGGGTCACTATGGGGAAAGGGGAGTTAGACCCTTGTCAGGTCCACTCGGGTTGAGTAGCCCAAGCAAGGAGAGTGTGTCTTATTGGAAGAGCGTGCAGCAAGGAGTGACACTGACTGCTACTGATTTCTGTGACTCCTGCTGATGAGTAGAGAAGAGAGAGAAAGGGCAACAGGGAGACTAGGAAAAGAGGGCTATCACTGTAGTGGTGAGAGGACAGAGGACGCATAAGGTCACAGAAAAAGGAGGGGAAGGGACAGATTGGAGAGCCTTGGAGTGAGGATGGCTGCGGAGTGAGGAGAGAAGAAGCCCATCTTACAGGAGTTGGGTTGCAGCCACTCTGGGGTTATTTTTATTGCTTTTGGTCATGGTAAGCTGGTGTAGAAGAGGAACAGATCTGGGAAGAGAGAGTTTGGGGGAAACGGATAGACCTGGATTGTGCAAGGTTGAGAAACCTGCGTAGCCCAGGAGACACCTTAAAATAGGCCCCACCTCTTGTTCTGGGCCCCCCCGCCCCACCATTTCCAGGGCAAATTGGCCCTGGAGCCATCATGTCCTGAGACTACCAAACCTGTCTGAGGTAGGACAGACCTGCCTCCCGCCTCTTGGGAAGGACCATCACCATCTCTGCCCCTTGAAGAGGCCCCTGGTCATCCGTGTGAAGCCCAAAGGGACACCAGCGGCCAGTGATGTTGGGAAGACCGCCCTCTCTGTGCCATTGGAAGGAGAGGAAAGGCTCCGTCTCAGCTGTGCAGGGTCCCCCACTTTCCATCCTCTGAGCTCTGAGCTCTGAGCTCCCCTTGTCCACTGTCAGACCTCTGTGCTGAGTCTCACCGTGGAGTTGACTTTCAGAAGAAGAAAGAGTAAAAAGTGAAGTCCTTAGAGGGTTGGTGAACAGGGAAACCCACAGGAGAGAGGACTCAGCCTTGGATGGGACCCCACAGCCAAGATGGGACCTTTGAAGGCATCTGAAGTCGTAGAAGAGTTGTGGGCCCACAGGGTCAGAGCTCCCTGTGGGGCCTGCAGCTACATGTTGGGGGTCGTAACACCTCTGTGGTCACCACCAAGGCCCGAGAGGATGAAAAGGTCTGGCCTTCAGCCCAGGACTCTCATTTTTGACTACAGAAAGTGACATATGGCAGAGAGTGGGGACACCCATCAAGGAGGAAATGTCCCAACGTAGCTCTGCTGTGCGGAGACACGTGTGGCCGTCAGAGGAGCCACCGTGTGCTCTGGGAAGGGGCAGCAACCTCACTGAGGGCCACGGGCCTGTCCTGTCATTGGGGTTGAGAGCAGAAGCCCAGGGCACCAAGAGCCGGGGGTCTGCAGCAGCCTGTGGGGCTCCTGACCCTAAGCTTCCTGCACCCTGACCATCCAGCATCAGACTCAAAACTGGGCTACACACGGAAGCAGAAAGGCCCAGAAAAGCGGAAGTGGGCACAGGGCAATCGAACTCTCAGCGAGGAGGCCTGACTGTGTCCGCACATAAGACCTGGCGCTGCTGCAGGCTGGGTCTGTGTGGAGAAATGACCCCGAGGAAGGGGGCCACATGGCTGCTTTCAGCTCTGTTCCTTCTCCAGGTCCCAGGTGAGTGGGGCTGGGCTGTGCGGGGAGCTGGGCCCCGAGTGGGAATGAGGAAGGACTGGGAGGGGGAGTGAAGGGTAAGGAGCTGGCCAGCAGGAGGGAGGGAGGACATGGAGGAGAGGAGGGGAGGCAGAGAAGCTTCTAGGAGTGGCCAGCACCGGCCTTAGCAGCAACCACAAGGATTCAGTGCACAAAGCTGGCGAGACAGAGCTGCGCTGGGAGGGCAGGGCCTGTGCTCACCACCTTATTGTCATAACCAAGGATGTGGGCCCTGGCTGGAGGGTTCAGTGGTTAGAGCGTAGGCCCGACGCAGGTTCGATTCTGGGTCAAAGGCATGTACCTGGGCTCATGCAGGAGGCAACCAATCAATGTGCCTCTCTCACATCAATGTTTCTCTCTCTCTCTCCCTCTGCCCTCCTCCCTCCCTTTCTTTCTCTCTAAAAAGCAATGGGAAAAAAGTATCCTGGAGTGTGGATTTTTAAAAATATTAGAGATGTGGTCTTGGTACATCACACAGACACTTATTCACACACACACACACACACACACACACACACACACACATACACGTGCACACACTCCGTTTTTCCCATCGTGGCCTTTTGTCTCCATGGACACCCTCTCCCTGTGTGACCACGGGGAGGAGGGAGCTATGGCCCCTCGTCCCCTCGCCTGGTCTGAGGGAAGGCATGGCCTCCAGACCCTGAGGGCTCTTGAGGGACCTGCACCCAGGGCGCCCCTGGCCCATCTGGTAAGAACCGGGACTGGGCTGTGTCTTCCAGGCTGTTTGTCTCTGAACTGCACCAGGCACGTGAGGGGCGCCGTGGGGGGATCGCTGAGCGTGCAGTGTCGGTACGAGAAGGCGTACAAGGAACATAGCAAATACTGGTGCCAAGGCTTCTGTCTGCGGAAGATTGTGGAGACCACAGAGTCAGAGAGAGAAGTGAAGGACGGCCGCGTGTCCATCAGGGACCATCCAGCAAACCTCACCTTCACAGTGACCTTGGAGAGGCTCACAGAGGGCGATGAAGGCAGATACAAGTGTGGGATCGATACATCATGGAGAGGAAAACGTATAGACCTCACCTTCGAGGTTGTGGTGTCTGTGTCCCCAGGTGAGCCGCACACACCCTCCCCTTGCCCCAGCTCCAGGTGCCTGAACTGTACCTGGTCACCCCGTTGGTCAGGACAGACATGGAATTAAAGAGCTGGGTGAAGTGGGGGGGGGGGGGGCGGGTCAGTGATCAGGACACAGCATGTGTGGGTGTTGTGTTATCTGGGTACACACACACACACAGTCTGTTCCAGACCCCTTCGGGGGCCAGGCCCTGACGCAGTCTCAGGCCTGGATGGCTCCTGAGGCACCAGCCTCACAGCCATGGTTCTGGGGGCCTGCAGCAGCCATGAGACAGGCCCAGAGGAGCCCCAGGTCCCTGTGTGGGGCCCCTGTGATGTTTTGGGGGGCCACCCTCCCCTTCAGGCTGACCCTGTCCCTCCCTGTTTTTCTCTGATGCCTTGTGGCCCCAGGAGGGAACCCAGAGACACCCCTGAAAATACCTCCCTCAGGAAAGGAGAGGAAGGATGATCACGTGGCTCTCAGGTGCTAAGGCCCCCCACTTCTTGCCTGCTCCCAGAACAATTCTAACAGGTCACTGCGCTTGTCTCCTAAGCCCACAGATCTGCCTGGTGCTCCTGCCGACCTTGGCTCTGGCTCCTTACTTCCTCCTTGTAGTTCTGGGTTTCCCACTCTCACATGGGAGGTCCCCTCACGGGCCTTTGTGTCTTCCTATTGAAGAGTGAGAAACTGGAACTCCCCAGAACCTCTGGCTGGGGAGGGGGAGGGATTTGTCCCCGTGCCTTCAGGACAGGCCACGTTCTATGGGGTCCACCTGGTGTCTCTCTCTCTAGATCAGGGGTGGGGAACGTCTGGCCTGAGGGCCGTAATAAGGCCCATGAAATCATTGGATCTGGCCCTGCCAAGGCATTAGGGGCGAGAGAATGAAATGCTTGGCCATTCACAGCAGGCTAATGTTTAAGTTGATGATTTTGTATGGCCCGCGAACGATGTTGTAAATATCCAAATGGCCCTGGGCAGAAAAAAGGCCCCCCACTCCTGCTCTAGGTCTTTCTTTCTGCTCATTTCTTCCCCCAGAGAGGACTGCCCAGTGGGCCAAAGGCCTGGCTGACAGTGTGGGGGAAGGGTAGCTTAGAAACAGCTGGAAGCGTGAGATCAGGAGGCTGGCACGTGGGCCAAGCCCTCCTCCGGGTGCAGACTTTTGTTGTATCCTGTGGGGTGGAGGGGCCTCCCTTATCCGGGCACTAATCCCATGAATGAGGGCCCCACCCTCAACCCAATCGCCTCCAAATGCCTGACCTTCTAATACCACCCCGCTGGGCATGGGGCTTTCAACAAAAGAATTTTGGAGACACGATCATTCAGACCAAGGCGTGTCTAAGGGACTGCCGGATCCCGCCATCTAGTGCAGACTCTGAGGCACGTCTGTTTCCTGGGTCTCACTTGAGCCATCAGCCACGCCTGAGGGCCCTGGTCACCCATCACTCTAGTCAGGGCTACAGAGTAAGTGTCACCCTGCCCCCTGCTGACAGGACGAGGGGGAGAAGGGTGTGGCTGTGGTGGGGGTGAGGCTGGAGCCAGGAGCTCTTCCCACACACTCTCAGATCCTCTGCTGAGCAGGATGACTCTGCATCCCTACATGCCCACTGGCACGGAGTTCCTGGAGAGGGGCCAGGGAGGGGGCCCAAGTCTGGCCTGGCTGTGGCCATGGAGAGGATGGCCTGAGTGACCTTGACCTTGCGTCAGAGCCACACAGTAGACAGAGTGGAAGACCCAGGGCCTGACATGCGCTTCTCCCTCAGCCCCCACCCTAAAGATCGTCACAAGCACCCTGGGACCTCCAAGCACCTTGGGTCCTCCAAGCACCCTGGGCCCTCCCTCCTCCCTGCCAACGACCACCGGGCCCAGTGTGACCAGCCAGGAGACGCATGATGCCAGCCAACACCCTCGGTAAGGGGCCCGCATCCCAGGACTTGGACACCTGGTGGATTCTCCTCTAGGTGGGGGTGGGGGGGTGGGGGGGGCGGGGATGGTGCAGATGTGGCTCACTGTGCATCACCGTCACCGTGTCCCCCACAGGTCTCTGCTCAGCAGTGTCCACTTCCTGCTCCTGGTCTTCCTAAAGGTGCCCCTGCTCCTGAGCATGCTCAGTGCGGTCCTGTGGGTGAACCGGCCTCAGCGGAGCTCTGGGGGGAGGCAGAGTCAGCCCTGCTCTGAGAACCAGTGACACTAGCCCCGCTGTGGATGGGAAGGACCTTCTGACCAATCCAGTGTCATTGTCCGTGGTTCTGTCGGAACAGTCTGTGAACTTATTAGAGAGTTTTTTCTTGCAATGTATCAGATACACACACAAGATTCCTAATCAATGCAGACTCATTAAGCCACTCATGTGGCCACCTGGTAGCTGAAGTAGCAAACACCATGAATACTTCTGTAGCCATAAGCATCTTGCTGAAAGAATCAACTCTGAGTTTACATTCATCATCTCCTTATTTTCTTCATGGTTTTGCCATATATTCATATGTATTTCCAGAGTGTGTGTGTGTGTGTGTGTATGTGTGTGTGTGTGTGTGTGTGTGTGTGTATATATATATATATATATATATATATATATATATATATTGATTTTAGAGAGGAAGGGAGAGGGAGAGAGAGATAGAAACATCAATGATGAGAGAGAATCACTGATCAGCTGCCTCCTGCACACTCCCTACTGGGGATCGAGCCTGAAACCTGGGCATATGCCCTTGATCGGAATCAAACCCGGGACCCTTCAGTCCTCAGGCTGACGCTCTATTCACTGAGCCAAACAGGCTAGGGCAGTGGTCGGCAAACCGCGGCTTGCGAGCCACATGTAGCTCGCGAGCCGCGGTTTGCCGCTCTGTTGACTAACGAGTTTGCCGACCCCTGGGCTAGGGCTCTACATATATTTTTAACAGTCCCCTAGGTTACTTTATTTTTCCCAGCTTTACTTAGATATAACTGACCCATAGCACTGTGTAATTTTAAGTGTACCGTATTTTTATTTAGAACACTTATTGATTGTACATGTAAAATGATGAGCACTATAGGGTGAGCTAACATCTCCGTCACATCACAGAATTGCCATTTCTTTCTTTCTTTTTTTTTTTTTTTTTTTTTTTTTTGTGGTGAAAACAATGAACTCTGTTCTCTTGGCGACTCTCAGGTATATAACATAGTGTCAGTCGTTCCCAGATCCCTGGAGCTTAGCTTATAACTGGAAATCGGTGCCCTTTCACCAGCATCCCCCATTGCTCCTACCCCCCCCCGCCCCCCACTTCCACACCTGGCTGTACCCCCTGAACAAGTGCATCTCGGGGATGCCCGCATGCTCACCTCACTCCTGACTTGGTGCGGCGGGGGGAGCCCTGCTGCTGGGAAGAGCCATTTCTGGAGTTGGCATGCACCCCTGGAACCCGGGGCCCGAAGGGCCAGATGCCCCCTCCTTGACCCTCCCGCAGACATGCCTCCCCAGCCCTCCTCACCCTGCACAGCGCCTGGCTTCCTCTTTCCTACCTAGTGGGGACTCTAGTGTCCTTAGAGTCAGACTTACTAAGAAGCGACACTCCTTTTGCTGAGTAATGAAAAGCAGGAAATGCTCTACAAAAGGAAGTGGACGCATCAGAGAAACGCAAAGGCCGTCTGGACAGGCAGAAGGTGCAAGCGGGGTCCAGGCAGAGCTCCGGGTCCAGCCGGCATCGCGCGCTCGCCGGTGTAGGTCGGAGGGCCGAGGAGCCGGGGAGCAGGACCATGTGGCTGCCCCCAGCTCTACTCCTTCTCAGCCTCCCAGGTGAGTGCAGCTTGGGGCCTCGGGAACTTAGGACTGCAGGGGCAGGACGGGGCGCCGAGAGCAGCTGTCCCGGGTACAATGGGAGGGGGCGGGGGGGCGTCACGTCTGGGAAAACGAGAGGTGGCTTTGTTAGTTCATTGAGAGCAAAAGCGCACCGGGGTCCTGCTTCCTGCCAGATATGCATCAGACCCTGAGGACGGGGAGGGGAAAGAGACATAGGACTGGTCGTTAAAGAGGGGACCCCAGAGGGCTCAGTGGGTGAGGCATACAGACGAACAACAACCGTGGCAGGACAGAGTAAGGCATGATGGAGGTGTGCTCAGGGGACCCCGAGGGACACATGCACTCACACACGCCTGCACAATCACACGCATACCACGCAGTCTCCCTCATACGCACCCTCCCACACAAACACTTCTCCCCCAGACGAAGGCCGAGGCCCGCCATGGCTGACCTGTGGCTTGGGGACGGGACTGCGAGTTACCTTGGAAAGGGGGTGCCGTTAGGCAAGGATGCAAGAAAAGCCGCCCCCCCGAGTTCTCACCTACAGACTGCCACTGGCCACTGTGGGGCTACTTCTGTGAAATACAGGAGGGGAACGCAGGTGAGGTCAGCAAGACCCAACTTCTGCTAGGACGCTGTCTTATCTGCTCCGTTGCACAAGCCCCCGACGGCCCCGAGGCGAAGGCAGGGCGCTGGGTAGAGGGGTGCTAAGTGTCTGCAGGTGGAAACCCAGCCCCGCTTCTCCCCGTGACGGAAGTGGGGCCAGATGGCCAGGAGCGGGGACCTGTGCCCCAGAAGTGACTTCAGCGCTTGGGCCGGCAGGACTGCTCGGGGACGTCAGCGGAGACGCCTTGCCCAAGCGTGGCCCTGGGCCAAGTGGCCACGCCGTCGCGCACCCCACTCCCAGTGGCTGCCTTGGCCTTGTTTTGGGTGCCGTTTGTCACCTGCTACCAGCCCAGCCACGAGCTCAGCCGTTTCTCAATGTTGGGACAAGACTGTTCCCACGAGGATTTCGCACATGGAGCAAATTTTCCCGAGCGATGGACGCAGGAGGGAGTTTCCATCCCAGATTCACGAAAATGAACAATTGAAACGCACACGGCCGGATGCCTTGAAACCTGCCAGCCCTGATCCCCAGCGCCCTGGTCCTGGCCGGCGACTGTCCTGTCTCTCTCCCTCTCTCCCTCCGCACACACGCGAGAGTTCACGCAGACCTCACGGACCCCCCCCACCCATCAGAAGCTGTGTTTATGAGAACTTGCCACGTGTTTTTAAGAACACGAGCCCAATCCCGTTGTGAGCGCCTTGCATGAGCCCCATCTCCAATTCGCGTCTGGTTCCGGCATTCACTGTCACATTTACACTGCAATCATCCTCCTTCGATGTGCTGCCCAGTGAGGTGGAAATTATAGCTAATCTCAGAATCAAAACGATTCTGTCCAAGATCTTTTCAAAAAACAATCATAAACTGGGTCGGGTTCCTACCAGGATTCCAACCCAGCGCAAGACACAGGGAAGGCCTGGGGGTGGGAAGAGAGAGAGATCCTTGACCTTCCGGACGGAGCATCCCAGCAGGGGAGACAGACAGAGATGATCAAATCCCACCGGCTGGCGCTCCGCTTCCTGTAAAGGCCGAGGGAACAACAGGCAGACGCGGTTGGGAAGGGGAATGAGACTTTGCCAAGAAGGCGTCGCCAAGGATGACAGGCAGGGGTTAGACAAGGATTCCAGGGGAAAGAAGGACCGGAGCCATGACCCAGCCGCCTGGGAGGGCTCAGCAGAATCCGGGGAAGGCGGGGTGGGTCAGAGGGGAGAGCGGGAGGCATGACGGCGCAGGGAGTGGCGCTGGGCAGAGACCTGGGGCCCAGGCTGCAGGAAGACGCGTGCTGAGCTCCAGCGTTTGAAATGGTTCTGAGGCTGTGGGGAGCGGCCGTGTCTAGGAACCACACCCTTTCTATCCGTCTGTCTATCGCTGGGCCCCGAGGCTGCTTCCTGGAGGATGTTCACGTGCTGGCAGTTGCAGACGAGGACTAGGGAGGGACGGTTTCAGGCCATGGCTCGGACAGCCATATGCGGAGGAGGTTGGAGGAGGGGAGCAGCAGGAGGGGGAGACCCGCTCCAGGTGCTACCACCAGGATCCACGCACCAGATGGGCACCTGGGTCCCCCCTCCACCACCCCGGGGGGAGGCGGGGGGCTGGAGCTGCTCACACGGGTACACAAGGACCGGCTCCGAACAGCTCTTCCCAACTCTGCCCAGCCCCAGCACGGATCAGCCGCCACAGAAACTGGAAAGTGCTGCAAACCGGAGATTCCCCGCCCCGGGGACTGGCTGTTCAATATTTACCTGCACCCGCTGGTGGTGCTGATTTCAAGAGAGAGGGAGGGAAACCAGCGGGGGCCCCTGAGACAGGGCAGTCAGAGATCAGGCGAAAACGGCATTGCGAGGACTGTTAGGGACGGGTCAGAGGTCAGAGTGAGCACCCCTAGGAGATGAGGCCCAAAGAGGCCAATGGGGAAGCTGGATGGGGGAGAAGGTAGATGCGAGGGGCCAGCTAAGGGGTGGCCGGGAAGGCCGCGGATGCTGGTCCAGGGCCTGGGCGTCAGCCTGGAGCCCCCTGAGCCCAGGTCAGGCCTGGCTGGGGCGTGGGGACGGGGCAGTATGTACATCCCGGGATTCTGTTTTCCAGGCTGTTTCTCCATCCAAGGCCCAAAGGTGACGAGAGGCCTTGAGGGGGGCTCGCTGACCGTGGAGTGTCGCTATAAGCAAGGGTGGGAGACCAACAGGAAGTGGTGGTGCCGGGGAGCAGACTGGTATGGTTGCCAGATCCTCATTCAAACCGCGTCACGGAGGCAAACGGTGCAGGGACCCCGGCTATCCATCAGCGACAACCGGAGAGACCGCGTGATCTCGGTGACCATGAGGGACCTCCGGCGCGACGACCAGGACACCTACTGGTGCGGGATCCGCAGGTTTGGCACGGACCGTGGGGCGCCAATTCAGGTGATCGTTGTTGGCCCAGGTGAGAACTTGCTCATCGCTACTCGGAGGCCCTGGTGCTCCGACTGCCAGAGCGGGGGCACCTGCCCCTCCTTCCAGGGGCAGCAGGGGAATGGCCGGGTTCCTGGGAACCCATGGGTGAGAGCAAGCGAGAGGCAGGCAGGCAGACGGACAGACAGACAGATGGGGAGGGAAGTGAGAGAAACTCAGGCCGAGTGGCCCACGGACCGTTAGGGCGGAGCCCAGAGGGGACCGACCAAGCCAAGCGTCCCCCGGCTGCCCGGGAGGGAAGCGAGATCTGCAGGGACACAAAGGGATTGACTAACACGTGAGCGGGGACCGGGCGGGCCGACGTGTGCCCATGTGGAGCTTTAGGGAGACAGGTGTTTAGGGGTCTCGGGCACCAACCTGTGAGGCGACCATGGTCTCAGCCAGGAGCCACCCACCGTGGCCAAAGGTGGGGCCTCACGGAGCAGAGTTTGCCAGGCCCGGGACTCAAAGGCAAGGCTCACCAGGGACGCCGGGGCCGGCTGCTCTCGGGAAGCCAAGCCCAAGCTGCTCACCTGCAGCGTCTCACAGGCTCAGAGAGAGGTGTCATTCCCCGTAGTCGCTGTTTACTACTCAACCGAAATGCACCCTCCTATTCACCAGCATTCGGGGTGCTCCCTGCCCTCGTCACCCCCGGAACTGGGAGCCCCATTTCCAGAACCGTCTGTCCCTGAGCCTGCTCAGGCCCTGCTTGAGCGAAAGGCCCAGGGCTTCCCCCCAAAACCAGCAGTCCCCCTTGGAGGGGCCGTGGAGGGGCCGGGAAGAGATGAGCTCTCTCCTCAGAATGAGCCCAGAGCTGCGCCCACGTAGCTTTGCCTGCTTCCTGCCACACCTGGAAGCGATGGAGGCGATCACTGTGTGTTGGGTTCAGCTGGCGCAACAGAAAGGCAGAAGCCCCTTCTCTAGAGAGGACGGACGCTTCCTGATGGGGGGATGGGGAGGGGGGCCCGTGGGGGCGGGCTGGCAGGGCGGGGCGGGGGCACTGTGAGCCACCCACTAGCCCCGGTCTGTGTCAGTAACCCTCGGCCGCCTTGGTTGTGTCTAGAAAACGTGCTATCCCTGATGACCACCAACGGCACAGGGGTGTCCTCTGGCTCCCGCATCCGGTGAGTGGCTTGGGCCCCTTCTCCTGCCCCTACCTAACCTGGGGCCTCTCCAGTGGGGTGGCTGAGCCTGGAACCCCACTGCCCCTGGGTGGTCGCCCATCATAACCAACGTCAGGGCCCAACGTCCGCCCTCCCTCCCCCTGTCCCAGCCCTCACCCACCATGGCCCTGGCCCAGCACTCACCAGACCCCGCTGTGTGCAATGCTCCTCCGTAAGCATCACCCTGGTCATTTGTCAACAAAAAAAGCCTTGTGACCTGGTGGGGCCAAGGGGCGATCAGACACGAATCTCCACGACGCAAGGCTCAGGCCGCAGAGCAGGAGAGAGACTCCTGAAGGGAGCTGGGCCTGGTGCAAAGCAGAACCAAGGAGCTGGGGTTGCCTCTGAGGAGCCCTCCTGGTTGAGCCGCTGAGGAGGTTCACGGGGCCTTCAGCGTGGGGCAGCCGGGCCGGGGTCGCAGGCTCGGCTGGGCGGGCAGATGCCCCCGCGTCAGGGCCCTGGGGGCGACGGGGCCTGGAGGGCCGGCGCTGACCGCTGTCCCCGTGACAGGAACTACTACCTGCTCCTGGTGTTCGTGAAGGTGCCCCTCTTACTCGTCGTGATCGGCGCCATCCTCTGGCTGAAGGGGCCCCTGAGGCTCCCCGAGGAGCAATGGGAACAGCCCATCTTCACCAACCTGTCCTATGATCTGGCCGGAGACGCCGCCCCTTAGACGGACGGAGGAGAGACACTTTGGGCGCTGGACCCCATTTCCAGAGGAGACCTGGGCTGGGAGGCACGCTTCTGCGAGAATCCCCCAGGTCCCTGCGCAGCACAGCCCAGGGACACAGTTGGATTTCCTCCTGACTCGTCAGCGCTGCCTGGAGGGACACACCTGTTCCCACTTCTCCGGGTAGCAAACAGCCCAGCCCCGGCCCAGCCCAGCAGGGTCGGGCTGATGGTCAGCAGCTGTGGGATGGAGCCCACGTTGGGACAGTCGTGTCCTCGCTGGAGGACCTCGGCACAGAGCTGAGGAGCGGAGTGCAGAGAGAAGCGACAGGAATGTGCCAGAAGGAGAGACAGGGCCAGTCCCCGGTTCCAGCCGGTCCTGAGGCCAGCTCAACACTGCTGTGCCTGCGCTGCCGATATAAGTCTAGGGCTTAAGCCAGCCGTGGGCAAACTACGGCCCGCGGGCCGGATCCGGCCCGTTCGGCTGTTCTATCCGGCCCGCGGAGCCGAAAGAGCGGAGGGTTCTCTTGCTCTCCCCTCCGCTCCTTTACTTTGAATTTATATTAGTTCACACAAACACTCCATCCATGCTTTTGTTCCGGCCCTCCGGTCCAGTTTAAGAACCCATTGTGGCCCTCGAGTCAAAAAGTTTGCCCACCCCTGGACCTTTTCCTTTAGCTAATCAAGTTGGGTTTTGATGGCTCTTTCCATGAGCACACTGACACACACACACACACACACACACACACACACACAGGGACGGGGAGTCTGCGGGGTTCCTGGTCTGGGGCCTGAGGGACGGATGTCCCTGGGCCTGGGGAGACACTGCTCCGAGTTCACGGGGCTGAGGAGGGTCGGAGAGCCCAGGGCTGGCCTTCCATCCTCCTCCCCACCCTCCCCCCGCAGCCCGGCTCTCAGCACAGCTCGGGCCTGCCTGGGCTGCAGCCTCGGAAGCTACCTCGGGCCAGGAGGGGCGGCCATAAGGCGGAGGGGACGGGTCTCTGCAGGAAAGCTGTGTAATGAGCTCCGTTAAAACCGTCGGAGGGAGCTGACGCTGGCTCTGCAAGCGCCTCCCTCCCAGAAACCACCGCCTTGGGCTGTGCCACGTGGGTTGCGGGTCCTCACACCGAGGGCGCGTCTCTGCACGGGAGGAGGAGGAAGTCCCATAGGGGGGTGCCCCCCGGCAAACACGGGGTGCTGTTTGGAATCTGCCCTGTTGGCTCTTTCTTTGCCCAGCTTATTGAGGTGTGCTTGACATACAAATTACATGGATGTGAGGCGTAAATGCGATTTTTAAAAAGTGCAAAATATGGTGGTGAAGGCAGGGCGTGGGGGCGGGGTGGGCTAGAAGGAGTCAACGGGAGAAAAAAGGGGGACATGTAATACTTTCAACAAGAAAGATTTTTTAAAAATAAATAAAACACAGAAAGTGCAAAACAGGAAGATTTAGCACTCATTCTGTCGTGAAGTAACACCCACAGTCAGGCCGATACCGCCGGCAGATTGCTCAGGTGTCTTCACGGCTTGTTTCTTGGGTGAGAAGGTTCAGATCGACCCGCCCCGCGCAGCTGAAGTGTCCACCCAGGCCGCTGACCACAGCCCCAGCCGGGCATTGGACCCCGAATGTGTTCCTCGCCTACGGGGAGTGTGTGCCCTGACCAGCATGGCCCCGTCTCCCCACGCCCCCAGCCCGGGGTTCCCTGTGGAGCGTTGCCCTTTGAACTCCCACGCGGGTGTGTCCGCCCTGCCCTTGGCCCTCATAGGTGGGCCCTGGCTCTCGGCCTCGGGGCACAGGAAGATGCAGGGGGATCTCCTGGTTCCATCACCGTGGCGGAGCCTTCCTCCCCGCTGGGTGCTGCAGTCCCTTCTCTCCCCTCTCCCGCTGCTGACAAACCCTCTCCCACTTACTCCTGGTTAAGGGTCTGAGAGCGCCACGGTGCCCGGAAAGGACAGGGGGTGAGCCAGACCCAGACCTCTGAGCCACCCTGTTGGGGACCAAGGCCCAGAGTCCAGCGACTACAGAGGCCCCCTCGGCGGATACTCCCCTGGACCCGGCCTCCCGAAGAGCCGGCCAGGCTCCGGTGACCTCTGCGGAAGGCAAAGCCAGTGCTCAGCTTGCCACCAGCTGGCCCAAGTGGGTGCGGGCCCACTAGCAGTTGCCAACCTAGTGCCCGTGCTTTCCCCCAGTTTCTGACTGTTGCTGTGCAATGAACTCCCTCATCTCTCTGGAGATACTGCAGTTGGGTTCTCTTATAATGTCACCCGAGAGAATCCACTGGAGTGGACGTCTATTGTCTATCTGTCCTGAACACCCCTCCACCCCCACCCCCACCCCCACACACACCTGGGACCTGCCCCTGTCAAGCAAAGCTTGGCTAGCATGCCCACTGTCCAGGTAGGGAGAAAGATGGGCATTGACTAAATTAGAGCTGGAAAGCATTTTTCCTAGCCCGTGTGTCTCCATCCAGGAGCCTGGTGCCCTCACGCTCTTAAGCCGCTGTAGACCCGGTCCTGGCGGGCTGAAGTTAGCATCCACTGTGGCCACAACTCAGCGGAGGTCGGGAAGCGGAGCGGGAGGTGTGGCTCGCCCCTTCCAGAGGAAAGCATGGCTTCTGCTTCCCCGGGACTTCTTTCTCACGGGCCTGTCCTTCTGAGCAACTGTGTGACCACAGAGGAAGTTCACCGAGGTGGCGTGGGGCAGTGAGAAGGGCCCCCTTCTCAGGGCCTGGGATGCGGGCTTCTTTCTTCTTGAGGCTGAATATGTCCCAAATGCTGTTTTTGTAATAAATGAGCTGAAGGAAATAAGTCTCCAGCACGTTCCTCACCTATTCTCTGGAGCTTCTCTCCCCATGGCTCGCATATCTGCCTGGCCTGGATCCCCACGGCTGGGTCTGCTGATGCCCCTACTGTAGACCCCTGCCCCTGTGAGTTGGGAAGCCAAGTCTCCACCTAGAATGAGGGTCCAGATGCAGCTCCAGCGGCTTCCCTGGGCTCCCCCAAATGCATGCTGTGAAGGTTACGGGGAGGGGGCCTGGGGCTCGCTCTGAGCACTACTCTCCCATCCCCTTGCTGGAAGGGCACCATCTGTGGCCCGGTGTCATCTCCATCCCAGCTCCTCATTTGCTGGTCACCTTTCCTCAGACCTTTACTGAGCTTAGGAGCCTGACATCCATGACCAGGCCTCTGACTACCTCCGACCACCCCCCAACCAGGCTCAGGAATCACCCTTGGCTGGGCCAGCTCAGCATGGCCAGGACTGGATGTGTCCTGAGTACAGAGGTCGGCGTTCGTTCCCAACAGGTGAAGAGCTGTTCAGTGGAGAGCTCCAAGGATGACCTTGTGGGGAGTTAGCACTGAGGATGCTGTTCCCATTGAAAGCTTGAGATCGGGGCCAGGTCAGATCCTTGTTGCTCATTCATTCATTCATTCATTCATTAAACAAATGTAACTAGTAAAGTACTCACTGGTCAGGCACTGTTTCTGGTGTTCATTGACTGTTGTATGAATGAGGAGAGCCTCTTGCTGTCTCCTTCTATAAGTCCGGCTTGAAATTCAAGAGCCTGTTCTGATTTTAACTGCCTCCTTTTATCACTGAAGGGAAGGTTGCGGCTGGGGTGGGGGATCACAGCCTCCCCTGTGGCAGCCGCCATTGGAGATGACTTAGACACCATCGTTGGGATTAAAACAAAAAGGAGATACGACTTCACACCCAACAGGATGGCTTAAAACCCAAACCGCACTGTCTCTGAAATGGAGGTGATCGCAGGGATTAATGAAGACCCTGCTGGTCCATCCGCCCCTCGGAAGTGTGTGGTAACATCCATGTGGAGCTAGGACCTAACCTCGGAGCATCCTCAGATGGCATCGGCCAAAACAACGGTGGGCCTTGCTGGTGCAGGCCTGGGAGCAGGAAGACACAGAAATTCTAGAAGGTCAGCTGTGGGCCCCAGCCGGTACGTGGTGGTGGAATCCAGTTGACCCTCTGATAGAGATGCCTAATTGAATCTCAGGGCATCACTGCTCATCCATTAGTGATCGCCCATTTATCCAGAGTGGCCAAGGATGGCACAGATGCCCTCCAACACCTGACTCTCAAGTGCATGCAGAGATTGGGGGACTTTGGATGTGTCTTCTGGTGTCTCATTTGGTGGTGGGGACCTGCTGTGGGCCCTATGATCTCCCACCCACACCACTTAGCACGGGAACCCCTCCCCCCATAGATGGTATTACCAGGATAATAGAGAACTGAGGGCCGCTCTCCATCTTGGAGCTACAGACTCCTCCCCCAGCACGGGACCTGTCTCCACCACCCAGCATATGACATCACTGTTCCAAAGATAAGATGAGCACTGGTTAAATTGGCCCTGATAGAGCAAAGACGGGGAGGGAAGAAAACCAACACTAACATGCCCTAATCATCAAACAGGAAAGGCGGGCAGAATCTTCATCTTGAAGACTTGACCACAAAGAGATAGAATGAGAGCCTTGGAGGGGAGGGAGCTGGGGACGGGAATGGGAGTGCGAGGTAGAGTACTGCCGCATTCTGTGGTTTTTACACCAGAACTTTGCCCGCCATTGGTTTATTATGTTTCCAAGATCGAGCTCATGGTCAAGTTTACCACCGCTCTTTCAGCCCAGCTCTGAGAGTCTCCTGTCACGATTTCCCCTTTGAACATTTCCGTCACCGTTGCCTTTCTAATCCTTGAAAGTAAGACACCGCTGGAGGAGGTGCGAGAAGGCAGATGAAAGAGAAACACCAGGAGAGCTGGGCTGGAGATGTGGGACCGGGTAACCAGCATCCTGATCAATACGGTAACCACAAGCCACACTGGCTACTGCGCAGCTGCACTGTGGCTGGTCTGCAGTGAGGCGTGTGATAAGTGTCACATGCACACAAGGTGTTGAAAATTTTTTATGAAAAAAAGAATTTAAAATATCTGCCTTCTCACTGAAATAATATTTTGAGTGAATTGGGTTAAATCAAATAGACGACTGAAATTAATTTCACAGAGACAGGAGCTGGAGAGGGGGCCTTCAGAGGCTGCCCCCCCCCCCCGACCCTGCTCCTTCTCAGCTTCCTGGAGCTGAAGGGTGGGGCGGAGGGGCCTGTCCTGTTCCCGTGTTGAGGGAAATCCAGTAACGCACCCCTACGCAAACACATGCCAGTGTCTCCTGTGTGCCAGGCACCGAGCTGGGTGCTGGGGATGCAAGAATGAACAAAATGTCACTCCTATACTCAAAGAGCTCCCACCCACAAACCACCCCCCTCCAGAGACCAAGGGTGTACAGGGGTGAGGCACCAGATACCAGCCAAGGCTTCACAGAGGGTGTCACATTTCCCCTGGGAAGGACAATAGGGGTCTTCCAGGTGGAGAAGGAAGAGCCCTCTCCCCTCCCCCCACGGCCCCCGACAGAGGGAGAGCATAAAGACACGAAAGAGCTTGGGGACATGGATAGGAGCATTTCTCAGGATGTCAGGACGAGGCGGGGGGGGGGGGGGGCGGGGAGTGGTGGGGGGAGACACGAGGCCAGAGGACAGGTTTGAGTCATCAGAATAAGAAGACTGAGAACGTCTGTGAATAAAATCAGGATGGCTTTTCTAGTCTTCCCTCCCCTGGGTAACGCTCTTGAGTCCTTTAGACTTAAAAATAAACATTTTCAGACTAAAATAAAATTGAAAAAGAACAACTTTGGACTTGCCCATCCTTGGATAAGGCTGGGTCCATCAGCACCGTGAGAAAACCCAGGGTTGACCACATGAGTCAGACCCAATCCTGAACAATGGGAGCAAAGGGCACCAGAGTGGGATCGGGACTTGTGGATTTGGTCCTTGCATTGCTGTGACCTTCCCTGTGGTTTCCCTGCTCCTGTGGTCCACACAGCCTGCATACAGTGAGACCCTAGGCTTGAGGGACTTCATTTAAAATGCCTAGAGCGCTCGAGCCCTCGCTGCACGTTTGCTGGTGGTGATGACGAGCAGAAGGAGGAAGAGGGAAGCTACAAAGCAGGAACCCTGCTTATCTTGTTGATGTCTCCATCCCCTGGAACTCAGTAGACAGTTCCCAAATAGATGTCAAATAAGAGAATGAGGAAATGACAGAAAACAGGGTAGCTGCGAGTGTGAGAGTGGGGGCTTACCTCTGCAAAAAGGTCATGCAAATGGAAGTTTAGAAAGACACAGGAAATGTTTTCCAGACCCAACAGGCCAGTGTCATGACTTGGCTTTACCTTAAAAAGCCAAACACACCCACAGGGGACACGTGGCAACAACTGAGACAAGTTTGATTGTCACAGTTGGTGTTTGTTTGGGGGTGGCATCTGCTAAGCAGAGGTCACGGATTCTGCTAAACATCCTACAATGCACAGGAGAGCTCTCCACAACAAAGAATGATCTCAGAATGTCAATTACCCAAGATGTCAATAGCGAAAGAAAATCAAACATTGAGGTACCACACGAGCCTGCACTGATACTCCTAGGGGTATACCCAAGAGAAATAAAAACGTATGTCTCGCCTGGCCGGCGTGGGTCAGTGGTTGAGCGTCAACCTATGAGCCAGAAGGTCACGGTTCAACTCCCGGTAGAGGCACATGCCCGGGTTGTGGGCTCCATCCCCAGTGTGGGGCATGCAGGAGGCAGCCAATCAATGATTTTCCTTCATCACTGATGTTTCTTTCTCTCCCGCTCCCTTCCTCCCTCTCTAAAATAAATAAATAAATAAATAAAAACATATTTAAAAAAATATGTAATAGTGCCACGGTTGAGAAACTCTGTTCTGAGCAAAGAATGCGATGCCGGAACACAGGAAAGCAGAGAGGCGAGGGGGGCTGCTGCTTCCCCTGACTCCATCCACCTCCAAAGCCCTTGGGGGCTTGGTCCAGCCAGCCGACACCAGGGCCCAGGGCCCACCCGAGGGGACAGGTACGTCCAAGCATCGGGCCTGAACCCCCCCCCTCCCCCGCTGCTCACGTACATTCTCCTTCACCCGCCCTCGGTGTCACCCCTACACGACCTCATGGAGTCGCCGTGCTAAACCTAAAATTCACCAGAAAGAGAAAAGCAGGTCAGAAAGAGCCAACCGCACGGTGGACAGCACAGGCAGGGAGGGAAGGGAACTTACATCACGGTTGACATTGTGTAAGCCCCCACTCTCACGGCACCCTGCTTCCGCAACGCCCATCCCACCGCCCTTCCAGTGGCTCTGGATGGTGGCCAAGGCCAGGCTCAGGCTCCCCTCCCGGGCGAAGGCATGCAGCTCAAGGCAGGTGCCGTGTCTGTGCAGAGCCTGGTCCAGAATCCCAGCTCTGTGCAAGCGGCTGGGCTTGGCGCACGCAGCCCCTTCCTCCCTGGGCCTCAGCGTTCCCACCTGTGACATGGAAGAGGCATGACCGCCTCAGGCTGATGCCTGACCCCTGGTCCCTCTGGGCCAGGCCTCCCTCATCACGGACCAGGCTGTGCTGCTCCTAACGGAGAGTTTGAACTGGGAGGACTTGTTGCCTCGGCTATCTGTAGGTAGAGCGGTTTCTTCTGAGGTCAACCTCCTAACGCTCTGTCCCCAGGAAGAGAGACGCTGGCAGTGACGGGCGCGGGGCAGGTGCTGTGCCCACAGCCAGAGCCCCGGGAAGGCAGGACGCCCTGCTGTGTGCACACCGTCCGGGCCTGGATTTGCAGGGAGCTCCGAGCTGTGCCGGTACTTTGTTCCCCGGGGCATATGGGCTGTGCTGTACTCTGCATTGGTGCTCCGGCAGCATTGTCCTACAATGCCTGGAGTCCCGGGGAAAGCAGGAGTTGTGGGGTTAGAAGGTTCCGGGCTCTTGCCGCCTCCTTCTCTAGGTTCTGGGAGAATCCTGACTGCTGCCTGGACCCCTGTTCTCTCCCCGCCACCGCCCCCGGAGCCTTTTCCTCCACCCCCGACGCTGGCTGCATGGGAGTAGCGTGTGCCTGCGTGAGAAGCCATGTGCCCCGCCAAGAAGAAAGCCACCAAGAACCTCTGAAGCCCAGGCGTGTCCCCTCCCCCCGCCCTCCAGCTGATCCGGGGCATCCTGCCCCCTCCCCCCATCCATATCCTTTGGATCAGCTCAGTGTCTGGCTGTGTCGCAGCTCAGAAGGTCACGGGTTCGATTCCCCGTCAGGGCACATGCCCAGGTTGTGGGCTCCATCTCCAGTGTGGGACTTGCAGGAGGCAGCCAATCAATGATTCTCTCTCATCATTGATGTTCCTGTCTCTCCTTTCCTCTCTGAACTCAATAAAAATATATATATATTTTTTTTAAAAAGAGCTTGCTTCTAATAGGACTAATCTCTCCTCACACACTTTTGTCATCCCATTTTTTTCATTTGGGGTTTTCCTCTAGTAATAGGTTGATAGGTGTTAATAAAACGTTTTAAAGCATTTTCCCGAAAATAAGAATTTGCTTCTGAGCCTGGGAGAACGCACGGAAGGGCTGCTGGCCACTGTTGGTCGAGGACGAGGAAACGCCTCCGATGGCCCCCAAGGAGCCGGTGGGCAGAGGGAGTTTATGTGGGACCTGCCCTGTCTGAGCCCAGATCTGTTCCCCCAACCACAGGCGGGTGGCTGTGCTGAAGTCAGGGTGGGGAAATCCAGACGTCGTGAAGAGAAGTTGGGTATGAAATAAGGGAACTCAAGGTTGGGGAGACATTGAGGTTTCTGGGTTTTTTTCTCGGCACAATGTCATCCAAGGGGTGGGCGGGGAGGGGCCTTGCAAAGCTGAGGAGGAGTTTGGGGGTCCTTTCCCCTGTTTCAGGCCGTCCCTTTACCAGCTGCATTGACCTGGAGAAAACAATTCCTTCTGCATTGTCCCAGCAGCTGCAGCAATAAGACCAGCTG
>NC_137774.1:5679958-5887458 GCF_963455305.1 Plecotus auritus
TCTCTGTCAAGGCAGAGATTGTGGTTCAGAGTGGAGCCCGACTTATATACACATCACCGTGGCAACGCTTAGGTAAACCCGCTCCCAGGCCTGAGGATGGATATTATGGGATAGCTTCTTTTCTTCTTCTTCTTATTTTTTTTTCCTTTCGTCTCTTAACACTCGCCTGAGGTAAAGAAAAGCCGAGCGGGATTCATTGCCGCCTTTTTAGAGCTCTCTTACCTTTGAATTTATTGGGCTCTGAAATTGTCAGTGGGAATTTAGCTAAGGGGTTGGCCCAAGGTATTCTGGGTATTCTGGGGTCCTTGTGTCTTATTGATAACTGGAGGGTGTGATTGATGGTTCCTGTTGGACATGGCTGATTATGATGTAGAGGGAGAGAGGGCTGCATGTGCATCAGTGTGCCTGTGTGCAGCTGTGTGTGTGTGTGTGTGTGTGTACATGCATGCATATGTGTGTGAGTGTGTGTGTGTCCTGGCGTGGGGATGGTGGCAGTGACTTTCATTTGGGTGTCCACATTCTTTATTCAGATGCCACCTGCCTGTCCTAGATTCCCTCTGTAACACTTACAGCCAGTGACACCCAAGTTGTCTTTGGTCTTCCCCCCCGGAATCTGAGCCATCCTCTGGCCAGTGCCCATGACCACACATCAGCAGGACCCCGGGAGCCTCCTCCAGAGCAGACGCCGAAGAGGTTATCCCCACCCCATCTAGGCGTTGGCATAGAGACCTCCAGAAGCCTAAAGCACTGAGTCTACTTTACTTCGTTGGTTTTCTGACCCGCACGCAAAAAGATTGGTCCAATGAAGACTGGCATAGGGGTTATGGAGCTCATCTTCTAGAGATGGGTGCGTAGCCTGTAAACAAGATTAGGAACCTTGTTTTCTGGGGTCCGTGAGCCCCATGAAGGTAGACATGGAGGGAGAAAAGCCTTGGGAGTACCCCCAAAGGGGGAGTGAGGGCTGGCCCCACCCAGTCGGGCCCCAGTCTTTGCTGGGAACAGAAGGAAGAGGGAGGCTTGTCCTGGCCCATGAGCCCAGGTCCCCCCAGCTTAATGAACAGAAAGAGAGAGCATCGGAGCCGCAGGGAACCTCGGGGGAGAACCTCAGGTGGACATGGTTGCAATTGGTAGAATTTGGTGTGGCCAGTTCTGCTCTTCCTGTTACAGGTATGTGAAATAGAATTGTAATTCTCTATCTGAAGAACTGAAGACAAAGCATCTGAAAAGGTATAGCTTCTACGGAAGTGTGCCTCACATTTACAACGGACAGGCAGGTGCCTAGAAATCCACGTGCTTGTGGAAGGTGTGAAGCGGGCGAATTGTAAATGCGTTGGGGAGATCATTCGCGGACACCCTTGGTGATTCCTTTGTAAAGTCCATTGTTTCTTTTCATATTCTTTTTTAAAAAATGTTTTTATTGATTTCAGAGAGAGGAAGGGAGAGGGAGAGAGGGATAGAAACATTAATGATGAGAGAGAATCATTGATTGGCTGCCTCCTGCACACCCCACCCAGGGGATTGAGCCTGCAACCCGGGCATGTGCCCTTGACCGGAATCGAACCTGGGACCCTTCAGTCTGCAGGCCGACGCTCTATCCACTGAGCCACACCAGCCAGGGCATCTTTTCATTTTCTTGTTCCCCAGGTTTTCTTGCCTCCAGTTGGCTTAGAATAGAGTGTCCCACAGCTCAGGACAAACAAAACACGGGCCTGGCCTGGATTTCCTTTGGAGTAAGCAAAAAGGTCTTTGGCACCTTCATCGCTCTCCCTTGGAGATCCACTTAGCATTTGGGGGAATCTGTGGACACCTTCTCTCTTGGTCTCTCATGTTGCTTAGGTCCTATTTCTTCTTGACAAATGAAATGCACTTGTCAGAAATTCGTCTACCGTTTTGTTCTTTAGAAGCTTCTATGGCACGGGGACTCCTAAGAAACCAAGTTTCTACCTTTAATGTATTTGGAATCCTACTTCTCTGAGAAACTTGACCTTTTTTTTTTTTTTTTTTTTTTTTTTGTCATCTCTGATGACAAACCCCATTTTGATATTCAGAGTATTTAGTCAGCAACTTGCACAGGAAGCAGTAACAGGAGCTACCAGAAGAAGACCGCAGGGATACTGGATGGAGATGGAATAAATTATGTGAGACGACCGCGTGCCTTCCAACCCCAAGTTCGCGTCCATACGGGAGTCCCCGGACGCTCCCGGCGTCAGGAACTGGTGGGTCTCCTGGGCTCTGCTCGATTTCACTGTAACCCTCCTCTTGGCCACAGAGGCTTGCAAGCCAGAAGTGGTCTCTCTCTTCTGCGATCCTTGGGGGAACCGCAGCAAATCAAGTTGCTTATTAAAAAACAGAGCGCCAAGGGCGAGGCTCCCCGGGGTGTGGTGAGCGGGCTGAGCTGGAAAGGGAAGGGCAGGTCCAAGTAAACACGCCGAGGCCGCCCTCCAGCTGGACCGGGTTCCCACGTTTCTCCAGGCAGAGGGGCGATGCGCTGGCTGATAAAAAGTGGCCCATCGCCCTCGGAGCAGCCTCTGGGCAGGCGGCCAGGCTGGGGAGAACAATGATTTCCTCGCTGTTCGATGTGATTATTAGTTCTTACTTATTGGAAGCCTGTGATGCATGCAGCCTTGTGGCCAACACGCGAGAGGAGGCAGCCTCATTTTTTCCGACGAACGTTTTCCAGTTTTCATCAACGGAGTCAGCATCGCACTGGTTAAGGGACGCTGAGCTGACCGGATCGCCAGATAGCTGCTAAAATGGTTCTTCGCCTCGCCTCTTGTCCTGGCCCCCTGCTCAAACTGGCCTGTGCATGCACCCCGCCCTCTGTGCCTCCTTCTACATCTCTATCAATAAGGCGAAATGGCCTGGCTCACTTAAGATGACTCTAGGATAGAGGGTTTCCTATTATTAGCTGGAAACGGTCCGTTCCAGTGCTTGCTACGATGTTTAAACTAGCTTTAGGGATAAAAGGAAGAGACGGTGGGCATTTTTTCCTGTGTGTTTCTGATATTTATTGTGTGGTGCTGTCGGTTAGACTCCGTGTTTTATGGATTATCTCGCTCAGTCCTCACAGCCTCCTTAGGAGACAGGCTGTGTCATTGGCCCCATTTTGCAAATGTGGAAACAGAGGCCGAGAAAGGCACAGGAAATTGCAAGGTCTGACTTCCCCCCAACTCCTTGGGACATGAGCCACTCGGCATGCCGCCTCCCGTGGCGTGATTGCTGGTCAGAGCCCGGGGTCCTAAATAGGCAAAGGCCGGTGGCGAAGGACGAAGTGGCAGCTCCATTGTTCCTCCAGGAAGAGAATTAGGAACTGAATATAAAGCTCGGGTTCATAGAAATGCCTGTAATTAGAGGTCTGCCATGTGGGGCATCTTGAAGCTTGATGCATCCACTTAAGAGTGCATGCTTCTGCTTGAATTTGCTCCGGAGACCAGACCGGCGCGCTCTTATTTGCACAAATTGCACTTTTCAGCGGTGCATTGGAACAGCAGGTCGCCGTGGGATAGACCCCGCCTAGATGCACCCGGGGGTAGAGCTGTTTGCCCACTTGTCGAACAAGCTGGTGGCTGTGGGCAGGTTGGGCAATCTCGCCCAGGGAGTCCACACGGAGCTCACCTTGGCAGCCCTCCCTGGGGATTACTGGTTCTTGTGCTACCTGAGGTTGACCTAATGAGGAATTGTTCCGACTCCTCTATTTGCCCATTCGATGAGCTTGGGATGAAACAATTTGGATCTGAGTAAGCGCTAGAGGGGTTTGCAAAGGAGGCCAAGATTTTTGCAATAGGTTGGTGTTTTTTTCTTCTGGGGATACGGGAGTGTGGTTTACAGCCAGGTGCAGAGTAGTTTACGGGCTGCCAGGAGTAGGGGAAGCCAAGAGAAGGGGGGGGGGGGGCAGATGGTAAACCTAGCATTCTCCAGGGTGGCTCAGGGATGGCCATGAGGAGGTCGGAGGGAAATAGAGTCACATTTCCCGTGTAAATCACTCTTTGTCCAGAAGAGGTCTATCATCACAGAAGATTAATGACACCTGAGGTGTTAGGGTAACACTGGGGGTTTAGTGGGATCCTCATGCAGGAGCAAGTTGGTATGGGGTGATTTCTTGTTTTCGGAAGGGGTAGTAGATGAGTGTGTGACCTGGCAGCAGTGGGGGTGCCCAGAGGTCATTCCCGGGCGATTGTTTCCAAAACAACAACACTTGGGTGTAAGATTCAAGTATCATTGGATTGAAATCGGGAGTTCACGCCAGGCAGACCCCAGATGCTCTGAGATTCCATCGGGCTAGCCAAACAAGCTTTCCTTCTGAGCAGGCAGGGCTCTGAAGCCATACTCAGAAGGATGCCCTCAAGTGGGACAGACAGATGGCATGTTTATGCCAATAGTCACTGATGGTTGAGTTCCAGTCTGTTGTTCTGTGGGCAATCGTGACAATGCCTCCCAGGCCGGCCAGTGTTGGGCTCATGGGTACACAGAGGTGTTGGTTCTGACGGACTATTCTTAGCTCTTGTTCTGCTTAAATTTAATGTCAAGACATACCTGCAACTTGCAAATATTCCTTATTGCATTTTTGTAGACTCTCACGTCTCACCCAGATCCACTCTTTATAGCATAAATACTTTAGGTGGTGATGGTCCCTGTTAATTTTTCCCATGAAATCTAAAATGAGAAGCCACAAAGAGTAGGTGTGTGGCCAAGCTCCTTGATAGCCTGAGATGTTTCTTCTAGAAGAAGTTCTCTCACTACTGCCACGGTACCCATACCTGGGAAGAGGCATTCTGGGAGTTTTGAACTGAGCATCCAAAATAGTCTCGGTTCTATATACCTTAAGGAAAGGGGTTGAAACTTGAAAACGCGCACTTTTTTCCATTGGTGAAAGAAAAGGGTCATTGTTACCGTTAACACTTATTATGTGCTCCATTATTATGTACCAACACTTATTATATACCCGAGCGCTGTAGGAGTATAATCTTGTTTAATTCCCATGATGACCCTAGGAGATTGTGCTGGGGATTTCCGGATCCACTCTCCACTCTTTTCTACCCTGCTCGGTGCCCCAACAGGCTGAGCTACAGAAACACCGTCAACGGGCTTTCCTGCCCTTGGCCTTCGGGATGGGGTCAGCCACGGAGGGGAGGAGAGGTCAGGGCTGAGCCGTGCATTGCAGGGTTGCGTTGCTGGCCGCATCCCTCTGTTAAAGTTGAAGCTACGGTTAAGGTGCATCACTCTTCTGAGCTCGTGGGTGGTGGTTCCCGCTGTTTCTAGCCCTGGGGTTACTGCTCTACCCCTCTGTTTCCCTACACCAGGGGTGGGGAACCGTTTTTCTGCCAAGGGCCATTTGGATATTTATACCATCATTCACAGATGAATACAGATTTATCAACTTAAAAATCAGTCTGTTGTCCAGCGGTGTGACTCAGTGGTCGAATGTCAGCCCACGAACCAGGAGGTCACGGTTCGATTCCCAGTCGAGGCCCATGCCCGGGATGCGGGCTTGGTCTCCAGTGTGGGGCCTGCAGGAGGCAGTCAATCGATGTTTATCTCTGAGAGGTTGAAGTTTCTATCTCTCTCTCTCCCTCTCCCTTCCTCTCTCTAAAATATATATATATTTTTTTTCTAAAAATCAGTCTGATGTATTTGGTCAAACATTTAATTATGTCACCCCTGATGCCTTGGCAGAACCAGACCAATGATTTCTCGGGCCTCATATGGCCCGCAGGCGGAGCTCCCCCACCCCTGCCATATACTCTGCCCGCTCCTTTAGAGGCAGTGCCCTTACCAAATCCTCCTTCAGTTGCCCAATGTGAGTGTGGCGTCTGTTCCTCCCAGAACCCTGACTGAGGAGAAGTAGTTTCTAAGACGATGCTCATTCCACCGGCAAGGACGCCGAAGCTTAGAGAGAGGTAAGCAGCTAAGGCCCAGGGGCCGTGCCTGCTCAGAGGATAGGGATTCCGACCCCGGCGTGTCTATCTCAGAGCCAATGGTTGGTCACTGCCCCTCAGCACGTCTGTAAGCCTCCTGCCGGGTTGGCAGCCCCTGGTGAAGGCCCCGGCACTCCTCAGCCGGTGAGCATGCCACCCTCTGCCTCCTGGGACTGGGCAGACCCACCTGCCTTCCCATTCCAACATCCTTGGGACGAAAGACCTGAGTCTGGCTGGCAGATGACCTGGTCTGGGATGCAGACTGTGTCACGGTGCTCAGAAGCCACTTGAGGCGTGGCTGAGCCTGGCTTCCTTGGCACTGTGTCCCCTCACGTGAGGGACACGGCGCGGAGGGAACGCTCCGTGGGACGCAGGGAGTCCGAGTTGCTCGCCTCGTACTGGAGTCACTCCAGAGAGCGTGGGTTTCCGTCCAGGGGGCCCAGGACGTTGGCTCACACCCTCCCACGCGTCTTCAGAGCCGCACCATGGAGGATGCGGGTGCCTGTGATGGAGGGGGCGCTGGGCTCCTCCCTGTGTGTGCATTGTCACTGGGCTCTCCTTCCCATTGGTGCTTGGAGCCCAGTGGGTGTGGTTTAATGGATGAACTTGCCTGACATGCGCATGCTCTCGATATTGTTGAAATAAGCTATGAGTTGGGTACATGATCACACCTTGAGAGCACTAGGTGAGCAGAGGACAGCATCATGGAAGCGTCTGAATCATTCCCCTCCGTCTCTCAGAACACAGGTTAAGGCAGCCTTGGGCAAACTACGGCCCGCGGGCCGGATCCGGACCGTTCGGCTGTTCTATCCGGCCCGCGGAGCCGAAAGAGCGGAGGGTTCTCTTGCTCTCCCCTCCGCTCCTTTACTTTGAATTTATATTAGTTCACACAAACACTCCATCCATGTTTTGTTCCGGCCTCCGGTCCAGTTTAAGAACCCATTGTGGCCCTTTAGTCAAAAAGTTTGCCCACCCCTGGGTTAAGGTCAGGGCCAACGGAAGACGTTTGCTGGGAAATTAATAATGTCGGGAATACTTGCTGGGAGAGCAGTAAATTATAGCAGCCATCATTTCTGAGAGTGGCATACGTACCAGGCACTGTGTTGAGGTTTAATCTTTACAATTCTAGTGATAGAATTATCCCCATTTCACAGACGAGAAGGTTGAGGCTCAGTGAGAACATTGCCATGACCTCCAGATTGACATTTCTAATAAATGACAGCATTGGAATTAAAAGCCAAATCTGTCCTCACACCTCCGAACTCTGGCTAATTATTGAAAACTCTGGGTTGGATGCCTGGCATTTGTGGTCTGTGAATCCGACCTTGTGGGCATGGTCTAGATGCCGCCCTAACATCCCACCACGCCCATAACCTCGCCACCCAAGAAATTCCTCTCCCGATGTGATCCCTGCTCACCCCCGGCCCCCCTTTCCTGAGGTTTCTTTCTTGCCAGTTTCCTCTTCTCCTCGTTGTGAAATGGCCTGCTCTCTGTTGCTGCCTGCCCCAGCCCTCGGGGCGAAGAGGCCCTGAAATGGATTCGCCAGCGTTTGCCCTGACCTGTCTGTCGCATCTCGCACCAGCGGGGGTGCTTTGCTGCCTAGCTTTATTAATCATTTCAATTTGACGTTGGCTGTGTTTTATGGTCTTCCCTTCTGCCCCCACTTTGCTCCCATTCAATGGTGTTTACCTTTTAACGCAACACTGGAAGGGAAAATCTATTTCTCCTGCCAGATGTTAAGTCGAAAAGAAAAACACTCCCTACCACACACACACATACACACACACACATACACTCACACATATACACTCACACACAGTCACATATTCACACTCACACACACTCACATACACTCACACACACATATACACACACACATACATAGTCACACACAGTCACATATTCACAC
Source organism: Plecotus auritus (assembly GCF_963455305.1). Taxonomy (NCBI): domain Eukaryota; kingdom Metazoa; phylum Chordata; class Mammalia; order Chiroptera; family Vespertilionidae; genus Plecotus; species Plecotus auritus. The sequence continues at coordinate 5,687,783 of NC_137774.1, forward strand.
TCACACATTCACACTCTCTCTCACACACACATATGCATACTCACACACACACACATACACACACACATACACTCACACATATACACTCACACACAGTCATATTCACACTCACACACACACTCACATACACTCACACACACATATACATACACATATACATAGTCACACACAGTCACATATTCACACACACATTCACACTCTATCTCTCACACACACATATGCATACTCACACACACTCACACACATACACTCACATAGTGACATACCCGCACTCATTCACACATATACATACTCACACAAGTCACATATTCACACTCATTCACACTCACACACACATACACTCACACATATACACTCACACACACTCACATATTCACACACACACACTCACATACACTCACACTCACACACACATATACATAGTCACATATTCACACTCACACACACATTCACACTCTCTCTCTCTCACACACATATGCATACTCACACACACTCACACACATACTCACATAGTGCCATACCCGCACTCATTCACACATATACATACTCACACAAGTCACATATTCACACTCATTCACACTCACACACACATATACACACATTCACACTCTCTCACACACACACACATGCATACTCACACATACTCACGCACATACACTCACATAGTCACATACCCGCACTCATTCACACATATATATACTCACACAAGTCACATATTCACTCGTTCACACTCACACACACATACACACACATTCACACTCTCTCACACACACACATATGCATACTCACACACACTCACACACATACTCACATAGTCACATACCCGCACTCATTCACACATTCACACACATACTCGCACTCATACACACATTTTGCCTCCAGTTTCCTCTTTAATATGCACACATGGGAGAGCGCAGCAAACCCCCGAACGTTGTTTTTCCGTACTTTTATCGTTGGCGTTATTACAGGTGTCCTCGTTGTCTCCCCTTTGCCCACCTCTATCCAGCAGCCAGTACCCCTTCCCTCTGGCCCCCGCCACACTGTTGTTTGTGTCTGTGGGTTATGCATCTATGTTCTTTGGTTAATTCCTTCACCTTCTTTCATCCAGTCCCCCCACCCCTCCCCTGTGAGCAGCAGGGACATTGTCGGGGGTATGAGGACCTCACCGTCCATGCGTGTCACACTCTCATGTGCATCTAAACCACCTGGGGGCCCTGCGCAAATGCAGATTCTGGCTCAGTTGGGCTTGTATGGAACCTGGGGTTCTGCATTTCCTGCTAGGGAGTAGCAAGGTGACCCTTTAAGGGTGGCTCCAAAGCTTCCCACCCCCCCTCCCTCTCCATTTCTCTGTCTCTGAGGGTTCATTCTCCATCCTGCAGGGCAGCGTGCCCCAGCTCCAGAGCGCTCTGGGCTTCCCAGCCACGCCGCATCCCCCTCATGAACGCTATGCCCAACGCAGTGGCCTCGCTTTTTACAGCTGAGGGACTTTCTGGTTTAGGCTGGTGTCTCCCTGCTAAGCCCTCCCAAGGATAACAGTTAGTTGTCAACTGGCTGGGAGACAAAAGAAATGCATTTTGCTGGAGCCAGTTTTCCTCAAAACGCTAATGGCACCTTTATCTCCTGGTAATTAAAGCCCTGACTGATGAATGCGTAATTATGCATAAGCCGGACTAAAGCGATCGTCTTGGTCTTTCATCTTTTCGGCTTACTTCATTTAACAGGTAACAGTCTTGGGCGTGCTTCAGAGAATAGCTGTTCCGAGGTGTCTGCCTTGGGTGGAGTCACCTGGGGGAGGAGGGGTTGGTCACCACCACAATTACTGTGGGGTGTGAAGGCCAGAGCCGCCTCTGTCTCCATGAAGTAGTGGCTTTGGGTGGCGGAAAGGACATCGGGGAAGCCATAAAATGTGTCAGGATCTGCCAGACTGTTTGGAAGTTCCAGCTGTGGCCCGTGGCCCGGGTCCAGTTCTGCCTCTGGATAAATGGGGTGACGGGACTCTGCTCCGCCTCTGGTCCTTGGGCCACTGATTCCATGGTCCCCTCCCTGTCTGGGAACAGGCTCGTTCTTCGTTCTGGCGGCCCTTGACCATGCCCGTGCTGGTATCGCTGTCATCCTGTACCCGTCCCACCCCAGGTCTGGGTCAGGGCTGACTCCAGGCTTCTCTCCTCCTGGGCAGGTGCTCATGGAAGCAGGGAGAATGTTGGGTAAATGTCGGGGTCTCAATGTACCTAAGCAGAAAGAGGCCCCTGGAGTGATGATAGAACTCATGGGTCCTAGACATGACTAGAGTCAAACCCCTCTGCCCCTCACATGAGCTAACAGACGACACCTTGTTCAACTCTTCTGAGTCTCAGCATTCCCAACTGTGAAATGGGAAACATTATTGTACCAACGTCATGGGGTGAAATACAGTACATTATGGCTTAGTCAATGATCTGGCTGTTACTCTGGGCATTTTTATTATATGGGAAGACCACTGCCTGCTCTTTGGTTGCTGTAAACCCATAGGGACCAAGTCACACCTTTGAGGGTTCTCTTCCTCCCTGACAGGTCCCCAAAACTGCTTGGTAATCTGAGGCCACCTGGGATCCACAGCACAGGTGCCACTGGGCTCTCATCTGATCTCCACAAGCACAGGGGCATTCACGTGAGGTGAGATGAGCTAGGGCTAAACATCCATGGCACATCTACAGCCATACCACCCTGAACGCACCAATCTCATCTAAAAATACATGATACAATGGAAGGAATAACCTGAAGACATTGAGGAATCCGTAGGCATTTGATGGGTAACCGCCACCGGACGTGCTCTGTGCTGTGTATTTTCACACGTATTCACTTACCTTCACCACGATCCCACAGGATGTTAATACTTTCCTCTGACACATGAAGAGACCAAGGCTTAACGGATGGCTCCTCCCAGTTTATATCACTGCTAACTAATCCATACAGGCTCCCTATCCCAATAAGGCCTTTGACATCACTGTCCTCTTAGGCTGACTTTCCGGTTCCTTTTTTTTTTTTTTTTCCTTCAATGCCTACATATTTCTCAAATGTACCTCCCTTCCCCTCTAAGGTATTCATTCATTCCATCCCCTAAAATTAGGCTTCCACCCTCAGCCCTCTAGTGACACTGTCACTCAAAGGTCCATGATAACCTACTTCTTCATTGTCAGATTCAATTATCCTTTGTCTGTTGGTCTTCTTCTTGCCTGGTATGTTCTCTTGTTGATGGAAGCCCTTTCCTTAGACTCTAAGACAACATAGCATACATTTTTCTTCTCCCTCTTGACTCATCACTTCTCCCTCTCTGCTGTCTCTTTTTCCCTCCTCATACTTATTATTTTTGCATTCTGTTGCTTGGAAAACTTATCTAACATCACAATTTCAGCTCTATCCTTTAGGCTTTGTCTTGTTTAAATTCATATTTTTTTAAATGTGAAATATGTTTTAAAAAAATATGTTTTTATTGATTTCAGAGAGAGGAAGGAAGAGGGAGAGGGATAGAAACATCAATGATGAGAGACAATCATGGATCAGCTGCCTCCTGCATGCCCCCTACTGGGGATTGAACAATCAACCTGGGCATGTACCCTGACCAGGAATGGAACCATGACCTCCTGGTTCACAGGTTGACACTCAACCACTGAGCCATACTAGCTGGGCTAAATTTGTATTTTTAGACTTCTCATCTAATTAGCTATAGGCACATGTACCTCAGCTACATTTCTCGAGATGTTTCTCCATGATCTGCAGCTCCACAGTCTAAAAGAGAAGTCTGTGTTCCTCTTTGATTTTTCTTTCACTTCCTGATTTCTCTGTTTTGTCAACATACCATGGCCCTTCAAGGAGAAATCTCAGTCACGTTTGATTACTCTATATTCTGACCCTTGGTTTCAACTGAGAATCTAAATCCTGCAGCTTCAGTTCCTGAGTCCCGGCCCCTTTGTGAGGCCCTGAACACCTCAAACCTGGCTTATTCAAGTGACTCCCCACAGGCTCTCACTTATTCCTTTCATTCTCCAGACTGGGATGCTCTACACCACACAGAGGATTCTGGAAATGCCAGGTTTATTATATTTGTCTGCCCAGAAAGCCTACTGAGTAAATGACACATGCCTTAACTTGAGAAGTTCTCCATTTATTTCCAACCTACTTGCCCACCACCAATCACCTCAGAAACTCTTGGCTCAAGTCAAATTTGACTATGTTCTAATTAGGATTAAGTTCAATTGCCAGTAACAGTATAACCCAATCTAACAGTGACTTAAACTACACAGAGGCTGATTTCTCTTTCATTTCAAAGACCAAGTACAGGCAGCCCAGGACAGGAACGTTGGCTCTGGTCCATCATGAGCCCAGAGACCCAGGCTCCCCCTATCTTGTTGCTCTACTATGTGTGACTTCCATTCCCAAGATCACCACTTCAGATCCAGCCATTGAATCCACAGTTCAGCCAGAAAAATGGAGGGAAGAGTGAAGGACACAGTTATTCCCTTTAAGGACATTTTCTGGAAGTTATATGAATGGCTTCTACTTAAATCTCATTGGTCAAAATGTAGTCACATGACCATACCCAGATGCAAAGGGGGCTGGGAATTTTTTTATTTTATTTTATTTTATTTATTTATTTTACTGTGGGGGTCATATTCATGCCTGGCTAAGATTTAGGGTTTTATTAATAAAGCAAGAAGGTGAGAAGAGCTATTGGGGACAACTAGTGATCCTTGTTACAGCCAAACCTTTCTTTTTTCTCATATGCCATAGATATTTTCATCCTCTTGTTATGGTGCATACTGGCATATTTTCCTCCTTATCTAAGTCTGGCTTGTCAGTGAGTAATGAACACTGACCTTGGGGTTGCACAGAACCAGGTTCAAATCCTGGTTTTACCACTTTCTCTTGCTTTGTAAGACCTGGAACTCAATGACTCTGGACCTCCCTTTCCTCCTCTGTCAAATGAGACAACATAACTCATATTGGTTATTAATAGCATAGTGTCGGGCAGAACTTATGTGCTGGAGAGGTACAGGGTTCTTATCTTATCAGCAATTATGAAAATGACTCCATTATCTGTAAAGGCTCAACTCAAGTCCTTTTCCCTTCACAGAGAATTTCCTATCCATTTCAGATGAGGACCACCATTCCAGGCTTTGAACTCTTACAATAATACAAATACGTTTGAGACACTGATGTGAAAATTAATACAGGATGCTGGCAACATCTTTTTCTCTTTTTAATTTTGAACCCTCAGAAAAGTTGAAAGAAAGAGTGATTTAGCTTTTCTTAAATTGTTGCCTTAAGTGGTTACGTCTTCACGTACACATGCCGGGTTTTCTGAACTAGAGAAAATCTCTCTCGAAGGTAACGACCGTGTATTAAACCGGAAGTTTCCTTTGTTTTTGATTCTTTGTGGTTTTTGTTTTTTTTTAACCTCAGAGTGCCTCCAATGCTGCTTAATAAAAGTGTGCATTTCACTTCTTCCTGTCTTCTCCTGCCTTGATGACTTCCACGGATGTCCAAACAGCTGCAGGCAAGGAGCTATGTGCAGGATCAGATTTTTAGCACCTGTCAGAATTGTCCATTATTGTGTTGAGGTGCGGTCTCCGGGCGCCTGTGTCTTTCTCTCACTTCTTCTTTGCACATATCACAACTCCCAGTAGTATTCCTAAATCAAAAACACAGTTGCTAAGCGAGCGAATGAGTGAATGACAGGATGAATGGATGACTATAGAAATCCAACTTTGAGGACTGGGGAGTGAATCAGATGGTCTGCAAAAGAGCACAGACTTGGTCTGACATGAACCAAGGGCCCTAGATGACATCCTGCAAATAGCAAGCTCACCCAGAGGGACGATTGGTCCCGAAGGTGTGGTCTACGTGTCTCTCCACTCTCCGTAGGGCAGTATAAATGAACCCATTTCAGTGCCAATCCCACCTCCCTTTTTAAAAGAAAGAGTTGTGTTCCTGAGCTATAATACATACTCCCAGGCTCTGTGGAAGGCTGATTGGCTGTATTGGTTGTCTTTCTCTCATGGACACTGCAGGGGCTGGGATGGCCTCCCAGAGGCAGTCAGAGGGAGACGATCTCCTTCAGCATTGGGCCCCCGTGACATGGTTGTGGTCCCATCTATTCTGCAGTAGGATCAGAAGGACTGTCTTAGAATCTGGAGGAAAACCACCCCCAGTTGCATGCTTGTGAAGGCCAGAGGATGAAGCTGTCTGTGCGCGTTGGGTGCATAAATGATCTTCACTCTTCAAGACACTTCAAGGCTGGTATTGTTATTCCATTTGACAAATGAATTCATCCCCAGTCAGTGAGGATCTCACAGGATCACACACATGGCTCCCGAGAGGCGAAGGTGAGATTTAGACCCAGGTTTGTTTAGCCCAAAACTGTTGCATATGTTTTAAATTCCACCATGGAAGCCTCTGCATGAATATTTCATTAATAAAGAGCATATTTCAGAAAACATAAAAATAAGCAAGTTTGCTCTACTAGGTCTGCGAGCAGGACTTTCTCAGCCCATTTCTCCTTCTTCCTCCTCCCACCACACACCTAGAAAAATCAACTCGACGCTAGATGTCAAGGTCAACTCTTATTGCTTGTTCTTCATCCAGACTCTTGAAGGCAAGAATTCACGTAGTCACTTTTTATTTTATTTTATTAATTTATGTTTTTGTTGCTAATCCTCACCCAAGGATATTTTTCTATTGATTTTTAGAGAGTGGAGAGGAAGAGACAGAGAAAAACATCCATGTGAGAGAGACACATCGATTGGTTGCCTCCTGCACGCATCCCAGCCAGAGCCAGGGAACCTGCAACCAAGGTCCGTGCCCTTGACCAGAATCAAACCTGGGACCCTGCAGTCCGAGGGCCGATGCTCTATCCACTGAGCCAAACCGGCTAGGGCACATTTTATTTATTTTACAATTATTTATACTTTATGAAATGGCCTCTTCTCAAAATCACCACTTGGCCTGCGATGATGGTCCCCAGGACAGTGCCAGAGCCCAGCTGGCCCACAAGAAAGCTGCTTCTCACCTGGCCCGAAGCACCTGCGTGCTCTCCCCTCTCCTCCTGGCACCTATTCTACAGCCAGTCATAGGCATGTGCACCTATGACACACACACGTCATAAACCGAACAGATAATGCGCGTTATTACGCCTTTGTCTCAGTCACCAAAGTAATGTGGCGGCTGAACAAAGGCTTTGAGCAGAGAGATTGCAGAGTGTGTTGCCTTCCTCTCTCTTTCCCTCCCCTCTGTCCACTGCCCTCCCCCTGTCCCTCCTTCCCTGGCTCGGCACTCCATGTCCCGGCCACAAAGTGTCACATTCCTCCCCAGGTTTAATCTCTGCAACATTCCGGCCTGCGGGTTATTAAGAGGAGATTGTGAAGGGCAGGGATGAGGACTAGCTGGAGACTTTTCCCGGATAAAAGGTCCTTGCCCAGGATTATCTTTATTTCATTGGCAGTAATCCTGCCGCCCCCTCGCCGGTTTCGCCTTTCCTGGGGTGAAGGCAGGTGCAGAGGGAGGGCTCTGCTGTGATTGACAGCGCTGCAGAGGGCTGACCTGAAGGCGCACAGCCACCACTGGAGTCTGGGGTAGGGTCCAGGAGCTCTGTGGGTGGTGGAATTTGAAGTAGTCCTTGATGAGATAGCCTGGCTTCGTAGGAAGGTCTCTAAGGCTTTTCAAAATGGCACATGAGGCCCAACCCCTTGGTTGACTTTGAGTTTGACCTTCACGACAGTCCCCGTGCACTCACGGCCGTGCCCCTTGGTTCCAGCCCTTTGCATTGTGTTCTGCGCTCGCCACCTCCGATTCTGCCTCAAAGACACAGGCATTTCTTTCACTTCCCACTTCCCTCTCCCGGTTATTTCATCCTTTCCATGGATGCTCCAATAGGGAAAGGTAGCAGCGCATATGCAAATTTAGATTTTTAAAGGGCTCAAGTGTTATTTGTCCTTTTTGCTGATGGGAAAGATGGAAGGCTGCTCTTCAGTAAGGATTTTAGATGCTGATGGCAGGAGATCTCTCGCCCGTGGACAGGGGGTAGGGGTAGCTGCTTCGTAGTATTAGCATCGTTCGGTGAGCACATATGAGCAGGCAACAGATGGGGCTGCTGGTGGCTGATGGGGAGGGTGAGGATGTGTCCAGGGGCTGGGATCACAAAGACCACCTTGCTTTGAATGGCCCCTAGGAGCAAATAGGGTAATAGTTTCTGGCAGGATGACCTGGGAACTTATGAAGTCAGCATTCTGAGCACCTGCTTGTTTTAGTTCAGTTTTGTTCTGTTTAGAACAAATGGTGGCCGAAACCGGTTTGGCTCAGTGGATAGAGTGTCAGCCTGTGGACTGAAGGGTCCCAGGTTTGATTCTGGTCAAGGGCATGTACCTTGGTTGCGGGCACATCCCCAGTAGGGGGTGTGCAGGAGGCGGCTGATCGATGTTTCTCTCTCATCGATGTTTCTAACTCTCTATCCCTCTCCCTTCCTCTCTGTAAAAAATCAATAAAATATATATATATATTTTTAAAAAAGAACAAACGGTGGTGGCCTCATATGAGAAACCCCTGGGTAGATCACAGAAGGGAGTGGACAGTGGCTGGGTGATTCGACCACAAGGGGTAAGGCCTCCTCTATATTGGTGGCCAACAGAAAGGGAGAGGGAAGGACAGACCGAAGGGACATTTCAAAGAGGGAAGGACACATCTTAGTTCTGTACTGCGCCTGGGAAGTAGAAATGGGAGGGGGAAGTTCCATGTTTCCAAAACTGAGGGCCCGAGAGAACGAAAATGAGGGGGAGGGCAAGCGTAGACAATGATTTTATTGATTGAAATAGCGATACAGGGAGGGGGGAGGGTGTGAGAGAAGATACGCTGGAGATATTACGATTCAGAGGAAATTTTAGAGACGAATGAGAATACCCAACAGGAATCTGGGGTAGGAGGGATGAAACTTGGATAGAAATTTAGAACTAGACTTGTAAACATGGCAACCATCTGTCCACAGGTTGCAATTAAAGCTCTGTGAATGAATGAGCTCTTGCAGGGCTGGGGAGAAGAGAAATCACGTTACTGAACTAATACTCTGCACGGAAGACACAAGCAATGCACCTCCGAAAGCAACTGAGAAGACACAAACAAATAAGCCTCGACGTGCTCCCGTGGTTAATCTGTACAGTGAGGCTCGTGGGAGAGAACAGGGCAGTGTCTCTCATCAACTCCAGGGCATTCCCGTGGCCACAGAGGTCAAATGGCACCGAATGGCCTTGAACGAGGCCCCCAGAGGCCTGTTCTCTCGTGAGGCAGAGACCAGGGTTGAATGTCCAGTTTCCCGCTCCATGCAGGACGTCTGGTCCGTCAGATTTCCTCTATGATGTCTTTCCTAGAAATACGCCATCCTTCCTGCCTCTTCTCTGAGACTCCTGGGGTTTGCAACCTTCACTTTGAGTGTGTTTTCGGATGCCTTTAACTCTTGGCAGGTGTACGTAGAACCGTTTTTCCTCCTCTAAGCTAAAGGCTTATTCCAGCCCGTGTTTATATTCCTGGGGAAGGGACTCCAAAGTAGACGTCCGAAGCCAGGTCCAGAGACTGATGATTTCTTTCTTTTTTAAAAAAAAAAATATTTTATTTATTTTTAAAGAGAGGAAGGGAGAGGGATAGAGAGTTAGAAACATCGACCAGCTGCCTCCTGCACACCCCCTACTGGGGATGTGCCCGCAACCAAGGTACATGCCCTTGACCGGAATCGAACCTGGGACCCTCCAGTCCGCAGGCCGACGCTCTATCCACTGAGCCAAACCTGTTAGGGCCAGAGACTAATGATTTCATTTCTCTTCTACGTATAAAGCAGGTGGGACCAGATCTCCCGAGTCTGTCCGTCACGTTCCCTTCCACGGTGCTGTCTGTTATATATTTTTTCCCATCCCACTTCTCTTGGCAGCTCCCACGCCCATTATCCATACTGCGTGCTCAGTACATGTTTGTTGAATGAATAACCGGGGCGGGGTGGTTTGCAAAGGACAGATTAAAGTAGAATATGGTTTACTCCTGCATCCTGACTACCTCCTCCCTTCTCTTATACTTCGGGCTTCTCAAAATAGGTTCCTCAAAATTCTGTGGCATCAAATATCACTGTGAAGTTAAAAAAGCGGTAGACTATATTTGTGTGTGTATTGTTTTCCCATCGGGAAATCCTGTGTTCTACTTGGGAAAATGCTGTGATCAAAACCGTCATGAACAACGCTCTCTTCCTGCGGTGCTCCTCAGAGCCTTTGCTGCACGAGCGCACACTGCGGATTGCGAAATCCGGTATTGACGAGGCAGTGCTTCCAGAAACACTCCTCACTCCTTTTTCAAGAAAAATTTGAGGAACTAATTGTCTGCGGATGCCGCTTTGGAAATCACTCCCTGGTTACTATGATATCCAACTGTAAGGAACATTTCTGTCTGTCTGATACAGCGACGATGATAGTTGTTCTGTAAGCTCTTTCGGGATCCCAACTTGCAGATTTTTTTCACCAGAAGTGGCATTTGAGAGAAGAAACTAGCAGTGAGCCCCTAAAGGGGCAGGTGGTCAGGCTGTGTTCACTGAAGCCTTGACAGCACCCATGGAGATGGCTGAAGTAGGTTCCACTCCATTCGAAATAGGATTCGCCCTGCACGTTGAAGGCTCCTGGCAAGGGAAGTTAAATCAGACCCCGGCACACCCCGAGCGCTCTGAAAGGACTCATGAGAAACTTGGTGTCAATTACCAGAGTCAAAGAATAGGGCGTGTGTGTGTTTTCTCCCTCTCCCTCTTTATTTAAAATACCATTCTCAGCCAGGCAGTCCTGAGCGCCGGCAGCGGCCGGATGTGCTGCTTCCAGTGGGGCTGGACAGGTTGCTGGCTCAGCCGGTGGGTGGATTTATGGCGTAGCTGGCATTCTGGACAACACAGGCGGTCTCGTGAGGAGCCCCGGAGGAGGGTGTGGGTGCTGGGCCTGGTCCCAGTTTCTTTCCCAGCCCCAGGCTGGTTGTCTGCACCCAGGAGGTTTCTGTGCTGCCCTGGATGGGCTTTCTGGGAGCATGCTGGCGCCCCCTCTCTCTCCCCGTGCTGCCGATCGCTGCCTCTCCCGGTGTGGGTGCACGGAGAGCTCCCGGGCCGCCGGGAGGCTGCCATATGGATCTTTGGGGCGTGCACTCCTTTTCTGCATCCTCAGGATGAATGGGAAGGACACAAACCCTGGCCAGTGGCCTTGGGGGTTGTTCACAGCTCAATCTATGGCAAAAGGGAGCACCTCCCTAAATCTCTGCATTGTGACATTTACAAACACCCCTGAATCACGGTGGTGTTAACCAGCAAGAAGCCTTAGCTAAGAGACCCAAGTTCTGGTCTTGACCGTTTTACTAACGAGACATCCCAGTGTCATTTCGCCTCCAGGGCCTCAGCATTCTCAACTAAATACTATTTATTTTATTGTTTTGTAATCTTTATTGTTGAAAGTATTACATACGACCCTTTTCCCCGCCAATCACCTCCTACAACCCGCCCCCACCCCCCACCCCAGGCCTTCACCATCCATTGTCTGTGTCCGTGGGTTACGCATCTATATCGCATACAAGTTCTTTGGTTGATTTCTTCCCTCTCAACCCACCCAACCTCACCTTCCTTCTGAGGTTCCACAGTCTGTTCCCTGCTTCTATGTCTCTGGATCTATTTTGTTCGTCAATTTATTTGGTTCATTAGATTCCACATGTGAGTGAGATCATGTGATACTTATCCTCCTCTGACTGGCTTATTTTGCTTAGCACGATACTCTCCAGGTCCCTCCACACTGTTGCAAATGGTAAGAGTCCTTTTTTTTTTTTTTTTTACAGCTGCGAAGTACTCCACGGTGTAAATGTACGGCTGCTCTTTTATCCCCTCATCTGCTGATGGGCACTTGGGCTGTCACCAAACACTGTTGACACGCACAAAGTGCCTCCCAGCACCGAGCACTGTTGCTCCTCTTCTGTAAGTGTGACGCTTACAACAGCATTGTGCTTTGAGGATTGTCACCTCTGTCACACGCAATGGAGACCGAGGGCTCAGAGAGTTCTAGTGATCTGCCCAAGGTCACGCAGTGAGTGACAGACAGACACGGAGAGGAAGAACCCAAGGCTCTGTGCCCTTCCTCCTCATCTTTCTGAGGAAATGGAGCTTGACAATCAGCAGGTCCTTTCGGCTTTTAGCATCCTCTTATGGGGGACTCAGTGCCTGCTTGGAGGCACTCTCCTGCACATGGCAGCTGAGGAATCTAGAACTCTCAGGGCCACTGGAGGTCATCTCGGCCTTTCATCCAAATAATAAAGGGAGTCAGAATCCCCTGTCAATGCACCGCCGAGTCACTAGGTCTCGTTTTTTTTGTTTGTTTGTTTGTGGGTTTTTTTCTTTAAAAACAACAACAACAACTGGGTGCTGGAAGGTAGGATCCAGGATTCATGTTCACCACAGTCTGCTTTTTATATATGTCTTTATTGATTTTAGAAAGAGAGGACAGGAGAGTGAGAGATAGAAATGTTGATTAGAGAGAATCATTGATCGGCTGCCTCCTGCACACCCCCTACTGCGGATCGAGCCCACAACCAGGGCATGAGCCCGGGGCATCGAACCAGAGACCCCCTGGTGCACGGGATGACGCTCAATCCACTGAGCCACACCAGCCGGCCACTCGGTCTCCTTTTTAACCAGCCTCACTACTCTACTAAGGAGACATCCCTGCTGGAACCTTTCCTCTACTCTCTCCGGCTACCACTCAAGAAAAATTTATTTCTATCTTTTACTTTTTCAAAAATTCATTGGAGATTAATTATACAGTTCATTAGCTCAGCAAATGTTACCTGTTTTTCATCAAGAACTGGGACGCATAAAGTTCAACAGCTAGTATTGATTCTTCACCTTCGATAAGACTTACTTTTCTCTTACTCTTCTCACGTGTGGTTTCTATCAGAATCCCCCATCCCCTCCCTCCTTTTTAAGGCTTCAGATGTCTCCAGGTCAAACATTGCCATGGTTACAACATCGACATCGCAGAATTTGCTTAGCTGCGTCAGATCCCTCGCCGTCTCTAGCTTCATAATTTCCAACTCTCTCACTAGTTCTCTGGGTTGTCCATCAACACTTAATCTTCCATTTTGCCTCTACACTTTGCCCCTCCTGTCTCGGTGTCAGTTCTCAAGCCTACGTGCTGAGTAGAAAGTGAAAAGTTGAACGTCTGAAATCTGATGCCCGAAGAACCTGTCTAATCCTGTTCCCTGGTAGAGCAGGGGCTGAAATACCTACCCCCAGAGTAATACCCACAGGACAGGAAAAGGGAAGAGGGGGAGATGGGCACCCTTGTATTCATTTGACAAATGCCTGTCAACACCTAGAAGGGCACTGTAGGGTTAAGAGGTCAAGGCAGTTACAACAGATTGTTATCTCCCTTAGTAGAGCTTGGGAAGGGCACTCATCCTCCATGGAAAAGGAAGGCCACCATGCATGAACCCAACAGAACCTGACGTTCTGGGGGAGAGAGGACGAACTCAAGTTTCAGTGACACAGATTCCGGTCCTGGACATACTCTCTCAGTGGGTCTGTGACCATGGAAAAACCACTTACCCTTGATCTTCATTGTATCACTTGAAATCTACAGATAATAATGTCCCCACAATAGGCCTCGCAGACTATGAGGTGAAAAAGGTAGAGATGTAAAGGTGCATTGAAATACTGCGTACCTCGTATAAAAGCGTGGGATGGTGTTTGTCTTGCAAGCATCACTGTTGTTGGTGGAGTCCTTGGAAAGGAAGCATCAAATCCCATGGGCTTTTTCCATGGGCTGTATTCTTCTGTGGTTGATTGAAACAGGCCAACCAATTTTATTTGTGCCAGTTATGTGTAATCTATTCGTATCTGTGTATCAATGTGAGAATGACCTGTCACTCACTGAGCACAGGGTTTATTTGAATGATTTGGATAGCTAAGCCAGCTTCCTTTTCTAAAATTATTTTTATTTATTTTCAAGAGAAAGGGAGGAGAGAGATAGAAACATCAATGATGAGAATCATTGATCGGCTGCCTCCTGCATACCCCGCACTGGGGATCAAGACTGCAACCCAGGCATGTGCCTTGACTGGGAATCAAACCATGACCTCCTAGTTTATAGGTTGACACTCAACCACTGAGCAACACTGGCCGAGTCCCGCCCCTCCCCCCCCCCGCCCTTTTATTTAATTGCACCTCCCTCCCCAGTCTGTTAGCTCAGTTGAGAAGAGCATTCTTCCACCACGGAGAAGGCCAACTTTTCCATTAGGTTATGTGAGTAGCTGACCTCCCCTGTTCAAACCCTCACCTTTTGCTTGCTGTCATTTTGCAGCAATGTAATACTTAGCACACAATAGGGGAAGCTTCCGGGGCTCCTTTCATTATTAACTTGACTTAGATTTCATGTTATCATGAGGAGGAGCTCAAGGCAAGCTTTGTTCATAGAAAGAAGACTCTGTAAAATCACGTCTCAATTATCAGTTTGCAGTGAGATAAACTGAAGAAAGATTAGGTCACCAGCATTATTTAATTGTACCTGTCATTACTCACCCCTGATGGTAAGTTTATCCACTCATCATATACTCTTATTATATAACAAAGTCTCTGGAATCAAATACATTTTAGGACAATAATTCTAGGATTGCTGTGTTCAAAAGAACACAATCTAAGCCATGTGAACAGGAGAAATGTGTTTTCATCATCTAAGACCAACTGAGGCCTCTGTAAGAAAAATTTAACCAGTGATGCCGGCTTTGGTTGAGGAGGTCTTGCTTCTTGGATGCCTTGTAAATCTATCAGCTGCAGCTTTCTATTAAAGAAGACATAATGCAGCCCAGCCAGCATGGCTCAGTGGTTGGGCATTGACCTATGAATCAGGAAGTCCTGGTTCAATTCCTGGTCAGGGCACATGCCCAGGTTGCGGGCTCAATCCCTAGTGTGGGACGTGCAGGAGGCAGATGATCAACGATTCTCTCTTATCATTGATGTTTCTCTCTCTCTCTCCCTCCCTTCCTCCCTCCTTCTCCCTTCCACTCTGAAATCAGTAAGAATGTGGTGTTTTTTTTAAAAAGAAGGTATAATGTAAACTTGAGGTCCTACTTTCTTCCCACCTCTTGGAACTCATTTCCCAGCACGTGTAGATGAGATTCTCCATCGCATCTAGCAGAAGGCTAAGCTTTCAAGACATAAATAGGGAGGAAGCGGGAGGGGGAATTTCTTGAGAAAAAAGTGTGGATATATACTGGAGGGGACTCTGAGCAGATAAGGAAATGAGGAAAGGGACAGGTCAAGAGAGGGGGCCATCCTCATGGGGCCCCTGCTTTGCTGATCTCTATAATACCTCTTCATCTTGGTGGTACAAGGAAATCAGTAAGGTGAAGTCCTTGGTGTTGCTCTTTGAGACTTTCCTTGCCCTTCAATGGAACGATATGGATGTCCAGGTAGATGGTTTGGGGAAGATGGGAAAGGTAGAGGGTCCCAAGGTAAGGAGGGATGTCTACTTCCTGTCACCTTGTGGCTGGCTCCCACTGTTATGGAGCTGGGAGACCACTGGTCCTCGTCCCTGTGGGTCACCAGCCAAGTCACCTCAGGGTGCCAGTAGTTGTGGATCAGCAGTGGCTGAGGCAATTCCCTGAACATAGGAGACAATAAAATGAATTCCAGGATCACTTCCACCTCTCACTTGTCAGCAAGGAAAACCCCTGTGAGAAAGCACCAAGGGCCCTACACCATGCTCACTCTCCACCTGTGGAAGTTCCATGCTGCAGCCTTCATCCTCAGGCCACGTTCTCTTCTCATCACCTCTCTTTTCCATTTCACAGCTGATATGTGTGATCAAGCGATGAACAGCAAATGAACACGAGCAAGCAACTCTCAGAAAGGTAGGGAAGCCATCTCCAACTAAAGCATATTTAGTTCCTTTCTAAATTAAATAGACGTACCTCTTTATCCACTCTGTGTTAGGGAAATTCGGTTCAAGTGGATAATTAAAAGTAGCCTTTAAATCTCCAAGCATGAAAATGAGGTGTCTCTCTTGGTCTCGGGTTTCTACACGGTTCGGCCAAGATTTGCTAAGAAATCAGACGCGACGGGGACCAACGCCCTTCCCCTATTCCGCGGGTCTCCGTCTGAGCTCTGCTGGACTCATCAGTTGGGCTTCAGCGGCCTCTCCAAGGGTTTCCCAGAGGATAGGACAGGTCGAGCTGGTTGTTGCCAGCTTCTTGAAAGCATTCCCAGATAGGAGCAAATATTCCTGCCAGGTGCTTGGAACAGGAAGAATTTCTAGGGAGGAGTTCATGTTGGGTCTAGTTTCCATCGCTAATTAAAATCAGTAGGTAATGGGTTAGTAATTTGTTGTTTCCCTTTATCACGTTATTGCCTTTTGAGGACCTGGGGGACGAGGAGGTTATGTCTTTATGGCTCCTGTCTGATTGGGGTGGAGGGGCCTGACAATGGTCTTCAGAGCCACCTGCCCCCGGTTCTTTTTCTCAGATCTAATAGTCTGGGTAACAGAGTTCAGAGGGCCTCTCATCACGAGCCCCCAAGCCATGCTAAAGCAAGCTTCTCTTGAGTTGAAGTAGAAAAGGAATTGCAGCTCATTGAGCAATACTCCTCTTCCCAGGGGAAAATTCATGATTTGTTACCATCAACCCACTTGCCAGTCCGTTTGCAGGAAGTGGGACCAGGTGGGAGGAAAATGCTGACCCTTCATTTTTAAGAACATGCCAGGTGGAAAGTCTGAGCGCTGGGCTTGGCGTCAGGAGACCTGAGCTTGCATCTGGGCACTGCCATGCGAATCTGGGAAAGTCATTCCAAGTTCTGAAACTCAATTTCTTTACCTGCAAAATCAGAGCAGTTATAGCTCCTGTTGCCTACTTCAGAGAGAGGGCTGATGGAGGGAGGGAAATTAAAAGGAAGTATCGTTGGTGAGCCCAGCCGGTGTGGCTCAGTGGTTGGGTGTTGACCTATGAACCAGGAGATTATGTTTTGATTCCCAGTCAGGGCATGTGCCTGGGCTGTGGGCTCGATCCTCAGTGTGGGGCGTGCAGGAGGCAGTCGATTAATGGTTCTCTCTCATCATTGATGTTTCTATCTCTCTCTTTCTCTTTCTTCCTCTCTAAAATCAATAAAATATATTTTATTTTTTTTAAAGTATCATTGGTGAAAGGACAATAGAAATCATAAAGTGCAAAACACAATAGGGTGTGATCATTGCTCAAGGATCGAGAAGGCAGAGCATGTTATAACTCATAAACTTGGTCCAAGTAAAAGACACAACCTCCCCAACTCACTCCCTGATATATCCTCCCATCGCAAGACCTTACAGTCCTAGCAGGCTTTTGCTAGCAATGCTGAGCATTGAGTCATGAGAATCATAGATCGGCTCTTGATGGAACCCTTCTGTCCCTACCTGCTGAGGGAAGACAGCCTTGTCCACTTCATGGACGATCTCCTGGTGGCTTGTGGGGTGACTTCCTGTGGACCTGGCCATTTCTAAGGCATCTCCATCTCACGCTTTAGCGTTCTGCTTTAGGGGCTTCAAATACACCAGTGTCACGGCATGTGTGGCTTCCCGTGGCCAGTTTGCCAGAAGCCTGTGGCCCCAGCAATGCTCCTGGGGAAGTGGAGGCAGATCCCGACAGGCCGGCGTGCGGGCAGGTCCGGCACCAGCCACAGGGAAGAACCTCAGGCCGGCTGCCAAGTTTCATCCAGGAGGGAACATCTCCTCTGGAGTTTATAACCTTGAAGGAGGGAGTCAGTAATGAAAAGCTGCACCACGCCCTTAACACCACATTACTCATGAGCACCTTGCTGCTAATTAACAGCGGTAAATGCCACAGTTATTTCATGCCGCTCACCACTCGCAGGCAGCAACCTGAGACACCCCGGTGGGACGGAGGGGGGAGTTTGCCCCCGCAGGTTTTGGAGGTCCCGCAGAGACCCAAGCTCCAGCCTTCCCATGGGTCTCTCACGGAGGAGCCGAACGAAGCCTGGTTTTGCTGCCCACTCTCTTGCGAGAGGCGTAGGGTATATGGCCTTGACTTCTCTGGAAAGTTCAAGTTGGGACCTGCTGATTTTTGAACACTCACTCCAGCAAGTGCTTATTTGATATAAACAAGTCTCCAATCGCCTGTGAGCCTCCCAGCTTCCTGAGAGGCCTCCGGAATGATGGGGTAGCTCGCGCCCAGTGTTGACATGTGGTCTCCCTCATTGCCCAGAACTCGGAAGGTCTGACTCAGGGAGCATTTCCCGACTCTGCCACAACTCGGTTTTCCCATGTAGACACGTCCCCATCGGGTGGTCCAATTTGACATGGCAGGTGGCAACCTTTCTTACAATTTTTTAAATACGAAAAACAACATCTATGGAGGACTTCCTCATGCCAGATCTGGAAGAGACGAAGATGAACAGGACAGGGTCCTGGCCTTCAGGAACTCACGGTCAAGCAGAGGGCACACGTTCACCCGCAGTGTTGAATCGGACATGCAGTGATGATGGAGGCTGAGGGTGCTATGGTAATCTATGGGGAAAGCTGTCATTTGGAGGGGGTGCGAGAGATGAAATAAAAATAAGTTTTGAAGACTGAATAGGAGTTTTCAGGAAGGGAAGTCATGTCATTCCAGGGAGAGAGGCCTCCGAGGGCGAAGGTATCAGAGAGCATGGCATGTTCCGTTCAGTGGGAGCAAGTAGAGGCTACTTGCTTTTCCCACATGGGACTTTGCTCGTGGGGCTTTTCCAACATGGGACTTGGTCCGGTTGTCTGAGTCTCGCCTCCCTGTAGAACGTGTACTCGTTTTCCTCTGTATACATGCTAGTGTGTTCATTCTGACATGCTATGCATCCTTGAAACATTCTTGTATCCCAGTGCGACGGTACTGAGCTTCTTTCCTCTCTTGTTTCTTCCTTCTCTCCACCCCCAAACATGGGGTTCCATCTTCGCCCAGCCCTTACAATCCCCATTCAGCTCGGAGCCATTGCCTCTGGAGGTAATGAGTTCGAGTTCACCTGACGCCCTCCTTTTTAGCTGGTGTGTGGGAGGGGGTTGCAGAGCGAAGAGTGTGAGGCTCATTGCTTTTACTCCAGCCCCCACTTCCCTCCCAGGACAATTGGCTGGGTCTGCCAGGGGCTCTTTCCTCTCTTCTGTGGGTCTGCAAATACAACCTCGACTTCTGTCTCATCTCCATCCTCTGCGTGTGTGTCCTCGGTGAGGGCTACCCGACCAGCTTGATAGTAGGGAAGGCTCCCAGCATGAGTCTACGGGACTCCAAGTACATGAAGTTTCCTGATGCGGTCGTTCACTCGTTCATGCCTTCCCCCACCCATCTGGCTGCAGGTGAAGTGCTAGGTGCTGGGGTTGCCACGCGGGACGAGGCAAATGACACCTGCCTCCGTGACCCTTTCACTCCTGTGGTGGCCACCAGTCAGGCGCAGCGGTGCGGACCGAGGCTCCCTAGTATTCAGCCACCTTCCCAGAAGGGCACCACACACACTGGGAAAACCACGTGTCTCTTTTGTGGGGTTGACCTGGAGCAGGCCCAGGTCCCAGGGAGGGTCAAGGCCGCCTCTGAACCGACCCATAGATTGTGAGGAGCGGAGCTGTAGAGAAGGTACCCAGAGGGTGTCTGATGCCTTGGCTCCCATTGGCTTTCGAGTGACTATTTTATGTAGGCAAGACATCTGGAAATCCAGCCAGCATCTGGTTTGTCCTCGGAGAACATGCATTTCATGGGTCTGACCTTGAACCCCTTCGCCCACTGGCCTGGAACTTGCGGGGGCCTTCGTTCCATAGTCGTGTTTGGAAAGGGGCACACGAAGTGGACAGCCACCCTTCTAGCCGCCTGGCTGACTCCGGCATGGGCTTGGGGTTCAGCCTGCATAGAATCTGCCGCCAGCCTCTGTCCCTAAGGTTCTCAGAGCCTGCGGCCTCTCCCCCGTCTTTGGGGCCGGGGCTTCTGTCTGGGTCGCACAGGGCCACACCTCCAGGGCCTGGAAGAGGGCCTGCAACCTAGTGAGTGCTCCATAAATTTTTGTGGGATGAGTGGTTGAATGTTCATTTCGACGCAGACACAACCACCGAGCTGCCAACACCTTGTGAAAAGGGAGGCGGGAGCTTGTTCTCTCGTGGCTTAATAACAGTCTGCAGGGACTGCTGTCTTTTATACGCCTGCTTAGCTCACTGTGAAGACCCAATAAATATTAATTGATGGCCAAGAAGTTCTGGGGTTTGGCTCCAGCCGGATCCAAGTTCTCTTTGGGGTGGGGGTGGGGGTGGGGGACAGTTTACAAGAGCAGGGGAATGTAGGGTGTTAACGCTGTGCATCTGGAGACTCTCGGGGGACCCCCCTCCTCCATACCCAAAGCCTGGGAGAAGTGGGTGGGGACAGAAGGGAAGCGCTTAATTATATTCATGGGTTGTATAATTACACTGTCCGGTTCCCACTGGTGGTGGGTTTTAAAGGAGCTTTGAGTAATTTCAAATTTTGAAAGGCTTTGTTTTCCTGGGCTTTGTTTTATTCGCCCTTTATTCATCATCCTTGATCTTTTCCCGGTGCCTTCCAGGGGGAATTACCTCAGGCCCGCCAACGGTACCGAGTTGGGCTCCCCCAGTGGACTTGGTGCGTGCACGTGACAGACGGGGATTTGGGGAGATTATGGAACTTGCCGGTGGTTGGTGGTTTAGCAACAGGACCCAGATACCCCGGAATCAAGCCCATGCCCCGCCTCCTGTTTCAGTGCCTTTCATGGTAGGACCTCGCGATGCACTAAAATAGTGGTTCTCACAGTCGTGTCCTCAGACCGGCAGCCTCGGCAACACCTGGGAATTTGCTAGAAGGGCAGATTCGTGGGTCCCACCCCAGGGTTCCCAGCAACTCTAGGGTGGGGCCCTGCAACCCTGTGTTTTAACAAGCCCTCCAGGGGATTCGGGTGCATGGTCACATGTGGAAATCACTGCTCTAGATCTGAGAGTCCAGAACAGCGATTCCCAGGCGTAGGGCAGCGTGTGGAATGAGCCGCTGCCTAGCTGCCCCCCCAGACCCACCAGCTGAGAATCGCCGAGAGTGTGGTCCAAGCGTCACATTAGCAGGTTGCTCTTTGAAGCTCCATCGAGTTTCTCATGATGCAAGGTCATGGCCGAGAGCCACCGCACCGGGGTAATGCCCTTTGCACTGGGCATACGCTGGGGCTGTTCCCATGAGCAGAGGAGGCAGCAGCGGGGACAAAGGCGTGGGCCTCGCAGACCCTGCTGGGGCACATACCCAGCCACTGCACGTTGACCACGTTCCCCCCAGTGCCCGGCTCCGGCCCACCACGCTGCTCTGAACAGACAGAGGCTGTAACTCGGGGACCCGGGCGGGCAGGCATTAGGCCATGATTTCACAAGCAACTATGGTCACTCAAAAAT
This sequence comes from Plecotus auritus, assembly GCF_963455305.1. Lineage (NCBI taxonomy): Eukaryota > Metazoa > Chordata > Mammalia > Chiroptera > Vespertilionidae > Plecotus > Plecotus auritus. The sequence goes on from NC_137774.1 coordinate 5,709,232, forward strand.
GCCATTATAGCAAATAAGCTGCCGTTGGCAATATACACAGGAGTGAGGGTAGCTCTGTCTCCATAAAACTTTATTTATCAAATCAGGTGGCGGGCCATGGTTGGCCAACCTCTGCTCTGGGTGAAAGACGAAGATTCCGTTGCTTGAGGTGGAGGGCCGATTTTCTTTTCCTAACTCTCCTCTGCTTCCAGGGTGCAGTGGGACTGAGAACCACGGCTCTCAGTGTTCATTTAGGCGACTTTCCACCCGCCGTGTGCTTGGAGCTCTGACACATGAGTCAGATCATATCACTCCTTCACACCCCACTCCCCAGCATTTTCCACATCAACTCGTGATAAAATCCATGTCCTTGGCGTGTCTTGCAGTGTCCATTACAATCTTGGGGTGTCCACCACGGACTTGCCCCCAGCTCCCCCTTTGACCTTGTCTCCTCCTGCTCCGTTGCTTCTGTTCTCAGTCACCGGGCCTCCTTGCTAGACCCAGAGCATGCCCAACACTCCGCTTGCCTTTTCCTCGCAGTCTTCCAGCAGAAAACGCCTGTTGCGGTTCAGTGTTGCTGTGTGACCAGCCATCCAACACTTCAAACAGCAGCAGCATTGATGCTGTGTATGGTCAGCAAACTGTGCAGGGCTTGGCCGGGATGGCTCCACAGGAAGTCAGCTGGGAGCCGCGTGCCTCCCTCCCTCCGGGCGCTGGAGTGTGCATTCAGCGCTCCTCGGCCCCATGGGGCGCCTGTCCGCGTCGAGGGCCCTGCTTCCCAGCCGGGGCCCTTCCTTCAGCGGGGAGGACATGATCACATTCCACCCGGCAGCAAGTGTCCTGCCTGTGGGGAGGAGTTCCTTCCGCGGCCCCCTCGGCCGCGGCCCCCTCGGTGGGCCATCCATCCATGTTAATAAATGTCTCACCTACCAGACAGCTTCAATAAGGTGAACCGTCAAGGGGAGGTCATGCTTGTCAGTTTCGTTTTACGGAGACATGGAGGGCCCGTCTGATGAGGCCCTGGAATTTAGCTATTGTCCCGGAGGAGAGGCAGCCCGGACGGCAGCAGCTTCCCAAAGACCCGGCCCCCTTCCCTCCCTACGCGCTCCGGTTGGGTTTCCACGCTGGAAGCCCAGAGCCTGCTGGAGCCACGGGTGCATCGTCAGAATCATTTGGGTCGGGCCCTGATGTGACACATGAGCAAACAGATGTGGAGGAGAAAGTGAGGGATGGGAGTCGGGCAGGAGCAAGCTGGGACCTTGGGCCTGACTCCCAGCCACGGCCCTCAGCCCGGCTTTCTGATCGCTAACGGAGAGGGCCCGTCCCGATGGCCCGGTCCCGGTGGCCCGAGGCACCTGTGCCTCCGTGCTGGTGTCCAATCACTTTCTGCTGCTTATTCTCTCTCCTGTGTGGGTCCCCCTTCCACTCCAATAAGCCCGATTTCTGGCACTTGGCTCCTGGTCAGCCGCACCCTTGCTCTGAAGCTGGGCCGTGGGATCGCCCCTCCCCGCCCCTGCTCCCTCTCCTTCACCCCTGGCTTCCAGAGGCTCCACCTGCCACGCTGGGTCTCTCCTCCTCGGCCCCGGCCCCTCCTCCCTGCCTTTCACTCTGTCAGGCCGTGAGTAATGGTCCTTCTCCTTCAAAGAGGAAGCAAGATGGATGATGGAGAGAGGGGTTAGTGAGGATCCCCCCCGCCCCCCCCCCCCCACACACACACACACTCCTCTGGCTTCAGCACAAAACGCGCCTGTGCCACGTGGATTTATGAAGTGGTCACATCGCCCTGCCACAGGACGCCTGGGGGCGACTCGCCCACCCACGGTCACAGTTCCTGTCTGCAGCCCGGCCCCGGGAAAGGTGCTCCGGGGGGCGTGCAAACAGGACCACCCGTGGGGCGCAGGGGCTGCTGTTGGGATGCAGAGAAATGCAGGCAGCCCCTCGGACTTTCTCCAGTCCTTCGGTCCAGCCTGAGTCTCCAGTCGGCAGTGGGATTGAGGCGAGGTCTGCCTTCTTGGTTGTTTTGCTTTGGATCCTGGGTCAAACCCTGCTCCAAGGAAATGGACTGTGTCTGCCCACGAGGACATGCTCCCTCCCTGGGTGTTTCCCTGGGTGACCGACTCCACCCGAAGGCGGTGCTGATTGGATTCCAGACGCACAACCAGGACTCGTTTAGTGTAAGTCTGTCCCCAGTTCAACCCAGGACCTCACAGGGGTCCTCAAACTACGGCCCGCGGGCCACATGCGGCCCGCCGAGGACATTTATCCGGCCCGCCGGGTGCCGCTGCCTGTCCCGCTTAGCAGCCGACTCGTCCTGGGCCCGCAGTGCGCATAGGAATTTGTTCATAGTTTTGTTTTTAAACTATAGTCCGGCCCTCCAACGGTCTGAGAGATAGTGAACTGGGCCCCTGTTTAAAAAGTTTGAGGACCCCTGCGCGACATGCACGCCCATGTTCTCAGCACGGCACCCACAGCCTTCTGAGGAGCCGCTGGGCTCGCAGCCCTTTGGTCTCTGTTTCAGGGATGAGTTTAAACCTGGCGGAATAAAGTCTCCGAGGTCAGAAACTGGCTCCCTTCTTGGTATTTCCTGTCTCCTGCACCCAGGGGCCTGCCCCTCGCCTCCTGTCTTCCATCCCCCCTTATCCTCCCTCCCCAAGGCCCTGGCCAGGAGGCCAAGCTGGAGGCAGGGCCTTGAGGAGGTGAAAGGGAGGAGTCTGGGAGGCTGTGGTTCTCCACAGGGGAGTGGGAGACAATTTTGCCCCCAGGGGACACTGGGCGGTGTCCTGAGACATTTCTCGGGTGTCACATTGGGTGGGGGATGCTATTGGTGTCCTGGGGGTAAAGGCCAGGGATGCTGCTGAGGGCCCTGCAGTGCGCACGCACACACACAGTAACCACACACACACACACACACACACACGTAAGTCACACACACACAACACACAAGTCACACACACGTAAGTCACACACACGTAAGTCACACACACAACACACAAGTCACACACACGTAAGTCACACACACATGTAATTCACACACAAAACACACGTCACACACACAACACACAAGTCACACACACGTAAGTCACACACACACGTAAGTCACACACACAACACACAAGTCACACACACGTAAGTCACACACACATGTAATTCACACACACAACACACGTCACACACACAACACACAAGTCACACACACGTAAGTCACACACACACGTAAGTCACACACACAACACACAAGTCACACACGTAAGTCACACACACGTAAGTCACACACACAACACACAAGTCACACACACGTAAGTCACACACACGTAAGTCACACACACACGTAAGTCACACACAACACACAAGTCACACACATGTAAGTCACACACAACACACAAGTCACACACACGTAAGTCACACACACGCGACACACAGGAGAATTACCCAGTCCCAGTGTCAATAGTGCCACAGATGAGAACCTCAAGAGCACAGAAAGAAACTAATTTTTTACCTTAAATAAAAGGCTCACACGCAAACCTCCGCCTCGAAGTGCCCTGAGGCCCCAGGCACCGTCAGGAAGCCTGGAGGGCCGCCCGGAGCTTGCAGGCCCGCCCCCTCTCTCACCCAGTGTCCGGAGAGCCCGCCTCTGATGTCTCCATCACGTTGCCCGGGTCCATGCTGGCCATCTTCCAGGCACAGGACAGGGCTGGGAGAGAGGCGGCCACACCACGCAGGGCCAGGCCCTCCCCCTCCTCCAGCCTCCGCCCTTCCAGCCTCCCTCCCCTCTAACACGGGCCGTCCAGGCCCCAGGATGACGGCTGCGCCTCTCCAGCAGGCCTGAGGCTCTTTCTCCCCAGATGGAGGCCCATGGAAAGGGGTCCCCGTGCTTGCTGCCAATGGGACTTCTGGAAGCACAGAGGCAGCAGCAGGCATGGGCCCTGCCCCTTCCCAGAGCCCACCTCTCTCCTCACCACCTCAGCACCAGACTCCCTGGGCGGAGACCCCCAGGGTCAGGGTTTACTCCTGAATTCTCAACAACGGAGCAAGGGACCGAACTCGCCTCAGCCAAGGAGGGCCTCTCCCCTTCCCCCTTCAGCAAACTAAATCTGTTCTCAGAAACTTCTGGTTCAGGGAACTTTTCAAGGACAGCTGTCCTTCTGCGTTCTGTTGTTTGTGTGTTTGTTTTTATGTCCTCAGCAAAAATGGCAAAAGACGGAGCGCCCCCCCCCCCCCGCCTGCCAAGGAGGGAGATATTGAGATATTGACAAGGCCCCAGCAGCATCTCTGAGAGCCTCCCTCCCCTGGGGCGTGGGTGAGCTAGATCCAGTCCTCTGTTTAAAATGCAAACAAACAACACTAAAAAGCACCCCCCCCCAAAAAAAATAGCAACAACAACAATAAGCAACAAGGAAAGCAAGGACATTGCTTCTTAAGTAAAAATCAAAGCACAGATAAGGTTGACCTTGTTTTTTTTGTGGTTGTTTTTTTTTTGAACTGGAAAACTTTTTACAAGTTCTCATCTCAGGAATTCGATTTTGTTCCCCACAGCCTCCTCGTTCGGCCCTCCCTGGAGAAGCAGGATCGTTTCTTTACTGTGACTTGTGACTTTCCCCTCCACCGGGGGCCGGGAGCCAGTGGCCGCCCCTTGGGCTTCAGCAGGGAGACTGCAGGCCGCCCTCGCCCCTCCCTCGCCTGACCCCTTTTCTCCGTCTGCCTCTCGCTTGGGCCGCCCCCTCCCCCTGGCCGGGAGATTTATAGAGCAGAGTGGCCGAGAACAATGAGCAGACATTAGGCTGCTGTGTTCTGCATACTAATGACAAGATACTGCTTCTGTACAAGGGGCAAAGCCAGGTCAGGCCAGTTTAACCATAAACTTTATTTATGGGCTTATAACTCTGCAGCTGCAGGAGTCTGCCCAACCTCGGGACTGAGATATCTCTCTCTCTCTCTCTCTCTCTCTCTCTCTCTCTCTCTCTCTCTCTCCCTCTCTCTCGATTTGGACACATTTCTTTAAACAAATTTGGGGGGCAGGGGAGAGAGTGCTGGCAGCTCTTTCTTTATGATCTACTGAGTAGTTCCGGGGAGACATTTAAGCAGATGGGAAAAGTGAGTCAGAGAAGGAAATAGCAGCGATTGTTTTAGCTGTAATAACAACAAAGCACAGAAATGATGATGATGATGATGATGATGATGATGATGGTGTTGATAAGAATAATACTTGATCTCCAGAGCTTCTGGAGCAGGAATCTACTCTATCTGTTGCTTCTGAGTTTTATACAAGTTGATGTTTAGAGCCACCCATCTTGCATCCTGAATCACAGAATGAAATGCCTGCTTTGAAATGGCTCCAGACCCTTCCTCCCCGCCGAGGATCTTCTAAGCGTGACCATCTGTAATGCATCAGCAGGCGGGTCCTCTCCGGCGCAGGTGGCGTGACGCTGTGAGCTCTGGCTGCGCCCCTCCTTCCTTCAGTCCTCACCACGCCCCTCCTGCATTCTGATTGTGTCTTAGGACGGTGGTGTTGGCCCGCGTTAATGCAGCGTGAGGAAGTGGCCAGGGTCATGGGTTCAGTGCCCACTGAAATGGATTGATCTCACCTGGTGTCAATGTCATGGACTTACTAGTAGCTCCAAGAGAGAGCTAGTGTAGATCAAGCAAGGCATTTTTCCAAGTGGAAGGAAGCAGGCCAGCTCAGCTGGGGGCAGCAAGAGAATTTGCAGATACCCCACAACCGGGAGGTGGCTGGGTCAGCTCTGATCCTGGGAACGGAAGCCACCTCACCTGTGGGACCCCGGGAGTTGGCATCCATACATGCCATTCCAACGGGGTGAAAGCAGGGAGCTATGCAGGGTATTGGGCCACTTGCTGGTGCCTATACTGAGTGTGGCAACAGGTAGGACATGGATCAAAATTCCTTTAACCCACCACCGTTTGGGCTCTGCTACGCCAAGTTAGGAGCTTGCGAAGGGGTCACTGTGCTCTCGGACTCTTAGTTTGCTGACCTGTAAGATTGGAGTAGAAAGGCTGTCGTGTGGGTTAGAGGTGGGACAGAGCCTAGCACAGTGCCTGGGATATAGTGCTGTTAAGTAGTATTCTTTTCCACGTTGCTTTGGTATTGGTACAGACCCAATGCAAGGCGACATTGCTCAGTGTAGAAACCAGTGTGCGTGTGATCTGACTGTGTGCGTCCCTGGCAGACAAAGAGCCACCCTTTCTATATACCTGCCGCCGACTATACAACCCACGCATCTGTTCTGTTTGTCCAGTGCCACGGCTCCCGGGGGTGTCTCTGCTGCACTTCAGCGGACCCCAGAGTTACCATTGGAGGATCCTTCTGTCACATATCCATCAATCAAACAGGCTTTCACCCCTGTGTTCCATGGGCTGTGATGGGCACTGAGATACCTCTGGGCCAATCACTCTGAGCTCAGAACATGAACAAACCCAATCAGAGCCTGCTTCCAAACTCAGCCCGCAAGATCTTGATAATAAAGAAGGCTCCTCTGGATCTGGTGTCCCGTGCCTGAGAAGAAAAAATGTAAACTCATTGCTGAAGCCACGGGGCTCTCATTCTTTTTAGCTGATGTCTTCCCTCCCCAAGCCAGCAAAGAGAAAGAGGGCATTGAAAATAAGGCTGAAGAAAAGACTGCAATTTAAGCTATAGACTGGGGGGGGTCGGGGGGTGGGGGGGGGAGGCAGCAAAGGGCTAGATAGTATTTTAGGATTTGTGAGTCAGACAGTTTTTGTTGCAGCTACTCACCTATGACATCATAGCAACCACAGACGATACGTAAATGAATGAGCGCAGCTATGAACCACTAAAATTTTACTCATAAAAACAGGCAGGAAGACTACAAAACGCTGATGAAAAATGTCAAAGGTCTCTATAAGTGGATGGATATTCCATGTGCATGGGTTGGAAGGCTTCATACTGTTAAGATGTCCATTTTTCCTAACTTGAGCTGTAGATTCACCCCAGTTCCACTTAAAATCTCAGCAAGCTATGTTATAGATATTGATAAACTCATTCTGAATTTCATATAAAAAAGGAAAGCACCTCAATGAGGCAACAGAATACGGAAGAAGGCCCCAGTAGAAGGACCTGTACTCGCACATTTCCAAACCGCCCACTAGGATCCAATCATAAGACAGCGTGGTATTGGTGGGAGAAAATAGAACGATGGAACAGGAAAAGACATACACATGGCGTCAGCTCATTTTTGACAAAGAAACGGAGGAGAAAGGCTATCCTTTTCAGCAAATGGCGCTAGTGCAATTAGACGTCCATATGCAACACACAAGCTAGACACAGACCTTACACCTCCCACGAAAATTAACTCTGGAAGAAAACCTACATTACTTTGGGTTTGGTGGTAAAGTCTTAGGTACAATCACCAATATCACAATCCATTGAAAGAAAAAAATTTGATAAGCCAGACTTTATTAAAATTGAAAACTTCTGTGCAAATGAACACTGTTAAAGAATGCAAATGTCAAGCTACTGATTGGAAGAAAAAGCTTGCAAAACACATACCTAATAAAAGACTTGTATCAAAAAATATCCAAAGAATTTAAAACGCAATAAGAAAACAAACTACCCAATTAAAAATGTGAGTAAAAGATAGGAACAGAACTTCCCAAGAAAGTATAAAGTTGGCAGTGAAGCACCAAGAAAGATACTCAATATCATTTGTCCTTAGGGAACTGAAAATTAAAACAAGGAGATTTCACTTCATAAAATAAACTGACTGAAGTCCAAAAACCGACAATAGCGACTTTTAGCAAAGATGCAGATCAACATGCAGCCACTTCGGGGCGGGGGGGGGGGGGGGGGGGGGGGCGGGGAATGACAATTTCTTATCAAACTAAACATCATCTTACCCTACAATCCAGCAATCACACACCTAGGTAGTTACCCAGCTGCTTTGGAAAGTTATGCTCATGCAAAAATCTGTCAGTGAATAGCAGTTTTATTCATAACTAGAGGCCCGATGCATGAAATTCGTGCAAGGGACTCAGCCCCTGCCGCAGCGGGGGGGCCTCTGCCTCAGTGGGGGGCCTCTGCCTCGGCCCCCGCAGCCACAGCTTCCTCCAGAAGGTCATCCAGTCTAATTAGCATGTTACGCTTTTATTATTATATATTGCCCCAAACTGGAACTAACCAAGACAAATTTCGATAGGCAAATGGATAACTAAATGATGGTACATCTATGCATTGGAATATTATTCAGCAATAGAAAGAAATGAGTCAGCAAGCCATCAAAAGACACACATCCAGCTTAAATGCATACTGTTAAGTGAAAGAAGCCAGCCTGGAAAAGCTACACAGTGTATGATTCCAGCTGTAGGCCCATCTGGTAAAAGCAAAGCTATGGAGATGGCTAACAGGTGGGTGCTTGCCAGGAGTTCAGAGAGGAGGGCTAGTTGAAGAAGTGAGAAGCTCAGGGAAATTTTTAGGGCAGTGAAATTGTCCTGTCGGATACTTCAGTGATAAGGACAAGACATGAAGCAGTTCTCAGAACCCACGTAACTTCACAGCACAAGGAGTAAACTTCATACACATTTTTAAAAAGTCATTGAAGGGCTTGGGGAATTCCAGGATGGAATGCGGAATGCAACGAAGAATCCCAATGTATTGCACATGTAAGGGCATCAGTGAATGGAGTTTGAGAACAAAGTACTGGCCTAGGTAACTCTGGATACGAGTGGAGTTTGTAAGACGAAAGGCATGTGAGTTAGCAATCCTGAAACCATTATACGTGTATACTGGAATTGAACCAGCTGGCCGATGGGTGGCGGTTTTGCAATGTTGTAGCGGGGGATTGCAGATAAGCAAGGAGGGGAAGCTAGAAGGATCCACGTGGGAACGGGTTAGGGTTGGAGACATCAGTATGAACTCATGCTTAACATAGACCCAGATGATTACATATAGAAATATTAATAGGTACATATATGTACCCAGGTGAGTATGCATACAGTGTCAGGGAGCACATGAGACTTGGTTGGAAAGTTTGTAAGGAGGACATTCTGAGAAAAGGGAAGTATGTGGAAGGCCGCCTGCCCTGTTTATCAAAATTCTGACTTAGGGGAATGCCGAAGGCGGTGCCCTTAATTATTCCTTGACCTTTCCAAACAAGTCTGTGTACCTGCAGACCCCCGGGTGTTCACTGGAATCCTTATACTTAATCTTTGGGTGTCCTTGCTTAAAGGACACTGCAGACACATGAGTCCTCCCAATATTACTTACCCTACTGATTGTATCTAAACGATAAACTTTATCTCAAACTGCTGTTGCAATAAAAGCCTAATGAGGCAGGCAATCGAGGCTGCCTGGTTCCTTTAGCCAGGCAGCCCCTTAGCCTTCTCTTTCACAGCAAATGTTGTGTCAGAGTAATCATTCATCCATCGCTCAGGGTCCGCTGGCCAGCCCTGGCAATACAGATTTCTCCTTGCTCTACCGTCTGAGAGAACCTTGAAACCATGATACCCTAGGAGCAATGAACACCCCTAGTACCCAGACCTTGGTTTCTAATACCAAGATGTTCTCCAGAAAAAAAAGAAAAAAGAAAAAAAAAAAGAATCAGGGCTCCTTGGAGAAATGGCTGATTCCATTGCAGCAGGAAATACATAAAATGAGCCAGAAAGCAAGAAAATGATCAGAAAACAAAACAACACCAAAAAGCCAATAAAGCAAAACCTCACACAGGGATGGGGGTCTGTTAAAGGCATACAGGAACCAAGGAAAGGGCTCCCAATGGTCAAAGCTGGTTGAGCAGGAAAATGAAGTAATATTACGTATAGCCCAAAGTTTAAAATAAATGCCCATGAGTTCATAACAATACGAAGAAATGACTGAATGAATAAACGAGGGACAGACACATCCTTGTGCAGAAGAATCTCAAATCATCCATGTAGCTACTCCACCCTTCAGTGCGGGCTGTGCACTGTAAGTTTCTTCCAAAGAGGATGCTCTGGAGGGGGGGGGGGGGCCCGGGGGGGGATACAGTGGAGAAACCTGAGCCCTACCTCAGCCAGGCGACACGGATGAATATCAAAAATACATATTGCTGCTAGTATGCCCCCTTAAAACGATGGGATGAGAATAGCACTTTACAGTGCACTCCCCAAAACACATTATCCCAGTCTAATCACGAAAAAAAAAAAAAAAAATCAGGCAAATCCCCACTTGGGGACAGTCAACCAAATGCCTGGCCAAGTGTCCTTCAAACGCATCTAAAATGAAAAAATAAGTCCAAGAAATGATCAGAGCCAGGGGACGGCTAAGGAGACATGATGGCGACGTACGATATGAGATCGCAGGTGGGACCCTGGAGCAGAAAAAGGACAATCGGGAAAACAGAGGAAATCTGAAGTATGGCCTTTCGTTAATAATAACTTACCAATATTTGTTCATTAATTGCAATGTGCCCTACACTAATGCAAGATGTTCATAGTAGGGGAAACTCGGTGTGGGGTATATAGGAAGCTTCTGAAATACAGTTTCAATACGTTTGAAAATCTAAAGTTGTTCTAAAAGAAAAGGTTTGTTTCTGAGGAAAAATACAGGGGCAGGCGGACTTGGTGCACATGTGGTGGTTTGCTGACTCCTGCCCTGGATCAGTGATTCAAACCGGGCTACTCCCTACAATCAGCTGAAGGACTTCACCTGGTTCAGAAACCAAGACACTACAAGGCCCCTGTCCCACCCATGTCCCCAAACACTGTCACCCCTGCACCCTCTGGTTCTCACTTTGTTCCCCTGTGTACCCTTCCAGAGTTGCTTTATGCAAGAACAAGCAATATGAAAATATATGATTTCCTCTTTTTCTTCTTATGCAAACAATAGGACCCTATGAATACTGTTCTGCCCATTGCTTTGTGTGTGTGTGTGTGTGTGTATGTGTGTGTTCTGTATAACCCAGAGATCTTTCAATATTGGTGCAGTCAAACTCTTTCTCATTCCTTCTTGCAAATGCCTGGTATTCAAGGTTGAGGTTGGACCAGAGTTTATTTGATGAATCTTCTCTAGATAAACATGTGGGTTGTCTCCAATCTTTGCTATTACAGACAGTGCTGTAGTGAATAATCTTGTACGTGTGGAATTATAAGTTTGTGGTGATGCCTGCACCTCCACTTCAAGCCAATTAAATCAGAAATTTGAGGGGGGGAGGTAGGTCCTCCTAGACCTCCTCATTTTTAAAAAGTCCTAAATATCCCCTTTAAAGTAAGGGAGGAATGGGGATTCTGTTGGTGGGTATTCCAAGTAGGTAAGTGGCTCCCCAGCCAGGCTACGCCTCAGAATCACTGAAGAGCTATTTTATTTTATTTTAAATTTATCTTTATTGTTGAAGGTATTACAGATGTCCCCCTTTCCCCCCCCCAGTAACCCTCCCACCTCTCTACTCCTGACCCCTCCCCAGGCCTTCACCCCACTATTGTCTGTGTCCATGGGTTATGCATATATGCATACAAATTCTTCGGTTAATCTCTTCCGGCCCCTGTCTTCCCTCCGAGAATCATTTGTCTATTGTCTTACTGATAATAGCCATTTTAACAGGTTGAAGTGGTATCTCAGTATCTCCTTGTGGTTTTAATTTGTTTTTCCATTATAGCTAGTGAGGTTGAGCATCTTTTCATACAGCTGTTGGCCATCTGTGTGTCTGCTTGGCACGAGCGCTATTTTAAAATACCCATGTACCAGGCTCACCCCAGGAAAGCTGAATCATAATCAATGGGGGTAGCGCCCAGGATAATTTGTTAAAGTTTCCTCTGTGATTCTAATGCACGGTCAGGGTTAAAAACTACCCTTGTGGGGGTACACCTTGTTAGAGAAACGGTTGTTTTTGGAATGAGAGCTCTCTTTCCTCTCCTGCGCCCAGGTCTAGTCCACTGCTGTCTCCCTGCCCCCTCCGTTACCCTGCCCTGGAAAGCGATCTGGAAATGGATTCTGAACCGAGGATGGGTGGCGGCCATGCGGCGTGCCCACGGGGCCAGGCTGGGCTGCTGGGCTGGTCCCGACCCACAGGTAGCCGGGACGTGAAGGGAACGCCTGCTGTTGGCCAGCGCGCATCACTGCCCTTCCGTGAGCGGCCGGATTAATATTTGGCCAGGCCTTGGTGAACTCGGGTTTCCTTCCGGCAGCCTCTTTCCCATCCGCAGAACCACGGTGAGGGAGGAGGACCCTGGTGTACAAACAGAAACTTCTCTTCCCTCATCTTGACCTGATTTCAATGAGTTGGCCCGGACGCTCAGCCTGACATACTTCGGCACAGCTTGCTCCCTGCGTCATGGGGAAGGCGAGGGGAGAGATATTTGGAAAAGAGAAACCAAGATAGGGCCTCAGTAATGGGCATGTGTTGAGTGCTTTCTCATGGAACTCTTGCCCCGAATGCATGACATTTGATCATCCATGTTTTCTATGGGACCCTGGGGCACCGGGATGTGAAGAAGTGTGTTCAAAGTGCCCTGGCCGGTTTGGCTCAGTGGATAGAGCGTCGGCGTGCAGACTGAAGGGTCCCGGGTTCGATTCCGATCAAGGGCACGTATCTCGGTTACAGGCTCCACCTCCCCCCCCCCCCCCCCCCCCCGCCAGGCCAGGCCCTGGTTGGAGCTCCTGCAGGAAAAAACCAATCAATGTGTTTCTCTCTCATCGATATTTCTCTCGTCTTTCCCTCTTCCACTCTCTCTAAAAATAAATGGAAAAATATCCTCGGTTGAGGATTTAAAAAAAAAAAAAGAAGAAATAATTTGTTCAAAGTAACTCAGCCTTGTCATTTCAAAGCAAGAGGATCTCGGAACCGAGGCCTACCTCGCTCCCACATTCAAGTTCTGTTCTATCCCGGCTTCCGGTGGGAGTTTGGAATTTTCTCCTGGTTTCTGTGGGCTGCCTCAAGCCCAAGGTATATTCTTGAGCATGGCCTCCTGTGATGGGATCCAAGTCCTAGGTGGCCTCCACGTTCGGGGGAAATAAAAGGAGTCTTCATACGTATCTGCCCTTGTTCCAAGCGTACCTTCTGCATGAGGCCCAAGGCCCGCTTTGCATCTCCAATCAAACCAGGGTGCATTTCTTACGGCATCGCGCCCCCAAGTTCTTTGTAAAAACCCCCCTGAGACACTGCAGGTGCCACCTGCCCCGACACGGTCACCATAACCGTGACAGTTACCAGGTACAGAGAGGGGCTACTGTCCTGGCCTCATCTAATCCTCACCCTACCTTGTGCTAGGAGCGAAGGAGGCTCCCAGAATCGGAGTCACTTGCTCAGCAGCCCATGGCTAGGAAGCGCTACAGCCACATTCAAATTCAAGTCTCATTTGATGGTAGTGCCTGTGCCCAGCCCATTCCAACGTGTTTTCTAGAAGGAAAAAAAAAAAATTGTTCCTTTTCACCCTGGCATGTACCTCTCCACCCTCCTCTCTCTACCCCCGCAAGACATTCAGAACTTTCAAGTCTCTTTCTCTTTCTGCTCCTGCCCAAGCCGGAGAGAATGAGGCCACGGAGGGTGGATGGGTCCGCAGAGTTAACCCGTGTCTTTCCCCCCCGGGGGCCAGAGGAGTTCCAGCCCTGCGACCGCGGCCCGGGGTGGCAGCGAGAACCCAGGGGTTAATGTCGCCCGTCGCCCGAGTGGGAAAGCTGTCTGCTTTGTTGTGAAACACGGCTTCCCAGCTCCGCGGCAGGGGCGATTAGCATGCAAATGGACTTTGCCTCCTGCTTTTTTAATGTTTTACTTCTCCTAATGGCTGAAACCGGTGGTAATTTCTGAGCTCTGCTGGCTTCAGGAAGCGGTTTCCTCCCAGCGACCTGTCCTTGCACCTGGGGAGATTTTGAACTCGAATGTTATTAACCCGAGGGGCCAGGCGTTGGCTTTCAAAGCAAGGAAACCCGTGCTGGTGGAAGTTAGCAACCTCCTCATTTGCCCCTCCCCCCCGCCTCCCCCCTCCCTCTCCGGTGTCCTCCGAATTCTTTGGTTGGGAGCTTGACATTCCTGCTGAGGGATCAAAAATCACAGGTGATAGCTGACAAAGATAAGAGGGAGCTTATTAAAGATGTGAGATAGCAGAGCCCTGGCTATGCATTTGCAATGAAGACTTTTTCTGAGCGCTCCCTGGATGGACGTCTAATCCGTCCTCTCATCCCAGAGACATTCTAGACGAGTACGTTTTTTCCTAAAGTTGCTCCCCCACTTCCGACGCGACTTCCCAATGCTAGCAGCAGGCAACGCATCCCCAGTCAGCGTACGGACTAGCTGCCTCTTCCGCCCTGTCCACACCTCCACCCCACCTGGGTTTCTTTTGCCCGTGACTCGGTATTGAATGCAGAGGCTCTGAAGCCAGGCTGGGCCCCAGCCAACAGGCCATTCCTCTAGTCTAGACCCTTCCCTGATGCACCGCTGGTCAGACCGTTGCTCTCTCTGGAAGTATTTTATGGCGGCTCTTGGACACAGTCAGCCTGACCCGGCACTTCCGTCCGGTTGGAGGGCAGCCTTTGGAGTCGAAACCTCCTCAGAGGCAGCCATTCCCCTGAGGCCTGGGGACTGAGGACTGCCGCGCGCAGAGGGTCCGTCCTGGAGAGAGAGGGGGGCCACGGCAGTGACGTCATTAGGTGTGAAAGCACGCAGTCCCCATCCTGACACCCACCCCGCCCCCCTTCGCTGCAGAATGTCTCTGTAAACACCGATTCAGCCTCCGATGACTTCACGCCGGGGCTCCTTCCCTTGTCTTGCCATTTACCCCGGAGAACACATCGCCGGCATCTTCTCTGTGGCCCTTACCTACCACTTAGTGATTAGTTAACAGATTCAGCGTTCAACTGAATTCCGGGTTCTGGGGATCCCGAGCGCGATGAGAAATGACGAGAACCGCCATCTCCTGCCTTGATGAATAACCCGGGGGCTGGGGTGAGCCTGCCCTCCCCGCGTGGGCTTGTCTCCCATGCACCGTCTCCGTACCCCTACCCCCCCCCCCCCCCCCCCGCGCAGGCCTCCCGCACAGTCTCTGTCCACAGCGCCGTCCTCACAGCCACATGCCCAGAAAGCAACACGAAACAGAGCAGAAACCCAGAGCTCACCTGTGGAGCGATCCGTGCCCAAGGCGCCAGGGGCCGCAGACGGTAACGTCTCAAGGGACTGCGGCCACACAGTTAGTGCGTCAGGGCTGAGCTCCGGACGGACGAGGCTGCGAAGGAAACCAGGAAACCAAGGCCGGGAGGCCAGAGGGGCTGGCTCCCCGTCGAGGAGGCTGGAACCCTGGATGGAGGGCAGCGTGGGGCCTTGGCCCAGGGCAGCAAAGCCTGCCTTCTCCCGTTCACCTGGCTCACTCTGCTCTGTAGTGTAGTTGGGGGTGGGGGGAGGGGGGCACCTTCCCTGGGGACTCTAAGAAACACCTGGTAGTTTTACCTCCATTTGCATGAAAAAGAAATGGAGGTTCAGAGAGTCACCCCGATGCTCCAAGCCACCCGCCCCCGTGAGAGTGGCAGGACCAGGGCTGTTGCATAACTTCTCCTGATGCCATCCCTTCCCCTCCCTCACACCGGGTCTGGGCGTCACCAGACTCTCCCATGGACCTGGGCAGAGCCTCAGACTAGAACAGGTGATGGGCAGGACCCCCTCGCAGGTGGCCTTGGTCCCAAGTGGACTAGCTCTGTCCCCAGCCCCCCCCCCCTCCCCCGCCCTTCCCCTCCCCGACAAGTCCAACTGGTTTCCTTCAGAGATAACATGACTTTTCCATGGACAGACCTCCCGGGCCAACAATACAGCCAGAGCATGCCCCCCACTCCTCTCCCCTGGACCCGGCTTTAACCCTGCTGCTCCCCTACCCCCGCACCTGCCCTGCCCTTCCTTGCGGGGCGGGGGGGAGGGGAGGGCTTTCTGCATAACAATGTCTGGTCGCTGTTGCCCGGAGCTGCCCTTTTGCTCCTGGCACCTAATGAAAATGTAACCACATTTAACCCCCCACTGTCCTACATTAGCTTGGAGAGCCCAAGTGGGTTTAATTCCTTTGTATGATAAGCATCCCGCTCTCCGTGGGGATGGTCCAGCCCCCTTCTCCCAGGAGAGGACTCAGGCTCACTAGCAGGGACCTCTCAGCTGTCCCGGGCACAATGGGGAAAGTATCTTTTGTGGCATTAACGGCTTTGGGGAGGGGAGAGGGGAGGGTCCGGGCCGGTGGGGAGGGGGTGCCGTTGAAGAGGAGGCGAACAATGTGTGAGAAGCTGAGGCTGTGGGTTTCCCACACGGACCAACGTGTCCCCCCCACCCCCCTCTGGGAGAGACCGATCCGCAGCGACCAGCCCACAGCTGATCCCGCCTTGATTGGCTTTTTTTTTTTTTTCATTGTGCTCTCAAGGGACGAAAATCCTTTTGTGGCGTGAAAGGAGAGGCGTTCCTGCCGTCCCCTCCCTCGAACTGATTGGCTATGTCACAAGATGGCCAAATCCACCCGGATTAATGTGCTGTGCGGCAGACCTGGTGCCTTGGGGCCAGGGCGGCTGAGTCCGCCCCTTTGGGCCAGCGTGTCTGCGGCCCTGGGAGCAGGGGAGGGGGCCACGGAGGGGCAGCCCACCACTCTCTTCATATTTATCCCCCTCCCCTCGGCCCCGCGGGGATGTTTATTCATGGGCCACATCTGCTGGCTGGCAGGCGACATGTCTCTTGTTCAAATGCCTGGAGTCCCCAGGGAGCCAGGAAAATGGGGCACATTCCTTAGGACCCGCCTTTGCCTTTTCCCTGTGCTCACGTGGTGAGTTTTGGCAGCTCACCTGTCATCCTATCCCTCCCTCCCACCACCCAGCCCTTTACCTGCGCCAAACTCTCACCTGGAGCTTCTGGGTCCTTCCCTCCCTCCTGTGCCCTTTGCTCTTCTGCCTGTCACTTCCACCACATCACTCTTCCCCGTGTCACTTTGTGTGTCCATAAACCTCAGACCTTCAAGAACCGGCTCAGGTTCTGTGCCTCCAGCTCTCCTCAAGGGCAAAATCTTTCTCTGCCCTCTCTCTCCTAGCCTGGGGTACCTCTTTCTTTGCACTTAACACTTTTACCTTAAGTAATCATGATGCAGGGTTTGTCTCTTGCTCACATGTGTCAGCCCACCGGCCCCCCACCAGTGGCGGAGTGACCCCGTGCAGCCGGACCCACAAGCTTCGCATACTCCTTTCGGATCTTCCGTGGATGCAGGGACTGGTCTGCGTTTGCTCCAGCATGGCTTTCCATTCGTCTGTCCCTGGTGTGGTTAGAGCAGCAGCATGCATTGGAGCTTGACATTACAAAAGGATACGATGCTGAGGGAATAGGGGGGAGAGGGGTCCCAGCACAAAGAGGACGGAGAGGCTGATACCCAGATTTGGGGGGGACGGGACACTCCGTTGAGCCACTCGTAGGTCAGTCTGTCTGTAGGACCAGAGACGCGGCAGTCAGGCCAATAATGACTTCTGTATTGGGAGCTGGCCATGTCCTTGCTCTTTTTAAATATCGCTGTTGTTTTTTTGGAAAGGGGACAGCCTCCAGTGTTCTTAGGAATATGGCACAGAGAAAAATACAATAAGAAGAGAGAAACTGTAGTGTTTGGAGAGAAAAGCCAGGTTCAATTTTTACAGGTTTTCGGTGAAGAAATAGCAGTCGCTGGACCACGTTGGGTTGGAGTCATACCATGTTAGCTGCCCTCTCAAAAACTCAAATGAATGAGTTGTACATGGGGAGTGCATCCGTGGGACTGGGGCAAGGCTAACTTTCAGGGCGGGGATGGCCAACTTTAAGGTGATAAGTAGGACATCTTTCAGGCACACAGTCGCGGGTCTGGAAGGCTCCTTCTTCCAGGAGAAACCAGAGAACTAGAGTGTGACTGGCCCAGAGACACTTTCACCTGTAAGTGCTCCTGAAGAATTGCTGCATGCTATCAGTCACTCACACACTAGCGTGAACTCATCCAATCAGCTTGTCATTCTCTTACATCTTCGCTGATATTAGCTGCCCTCAGTTATGGGAACCCGATGAGTGGGAGTAGACCTGGGAAAAGTTGAATGAAGGCTAAGACAGCCCTAACCACGCAGAGAAAGGACCCCAGGAGAGAGAAAAATGCAGAAAGGGAAGGGCGTGGTTATCAAACAAACTCTCCCCCTGCCCCCACCACCACCAATTTTTTTTTTTGCTTTTGCTTAAGAGCATTCCTGTCTGGGAAACGTGACAATGACTCTTCACCTTTATACCCCTCTGTTCTCAGAGCTCTGCATATAGTAGTTATTGCTGCAACATTGCTCTCTTATAGGTTCAATCAGGGGGCCTACGGACCCAAAGCGCCATTCAAAAGACAAGAACAAAAAAACCACATGGGTGCTTAGTTCCAGCTAAGCTGGACAAAATACCCTTTGGAATACAATCCATCCCCCAATTGGGATCAGTGTGCACCCTGGACATGGGAACTGAGGTGAAGCAGGACCTGGAGGAAGGGCTGGACCTCTAAGGGCATCTGGTCTACCTCGGTTGCTCAGTGCACAATCCGAGAGGTTGTATATACAGCAAGCACCCCAACGTCTCTGCCAAGGGGACCCCCAGCAGTCACCCGGGGGCCTTAAATAAAAATGCAACCCGGGGTTCCAAGCTGAGACCTGTCTTTTCAGAATCTCTGGGAGGGAGGGCCCTGGGAACCTGCATTTTAACAAGCTCCCAAGTGACCCTTATGCACACTGGGGTAGAGGAGCTAAACCCAAGCCCTCCACGCCTCCCCCAGAGCCGCTGTGTGCGCCCTGCCCTCCCGAGGAGGTGCTGAGCTGCCAGTGATTTCTGGGTTAAGCAGCGTTAGAGGGATTAACATTTAAAATGGAAAAAAGTCACGTTTGATTCAACTAATTAACTCTAAGAGCCCATCTTTTTTTTTTTTTTTTTTTTTAGGAGGATTGGTTATAATAGAAAAAAGTTAATGTTCAAATGTAATGGTTCCTCTTCCTTAAAGGGTAGATTTTCAAACGTGATAGGATAATGGAAATCCTGAGAAACTTTTTCTCTTAAAGATAAAGTGTTCATTTCTGAAAGGAGGTTTCTCATTGCCATTAAAGAACGGAGTGCCGCTCTCTAAACAGGCTTACGCAAGCTTCTATGAGCTTGTTATCTGCATCTATGCATCAATAATACATTTATTCATTCTCAGCCACCTAAGGGCTCTGCCTTCCCGACATAGCTTTTCCTGAGAGAGAATCTTGCATGAATGGGTTATCACTCTGGAGGTTTATCTCTCCGTTTATAACCATCATGGGGGAAAGTTAGGGAGAAGATAGTCCAGGAAACATATGAGGAAGAAAAAAATATCAAACAGGTTCTTATATAGTGAGTGGCCAGATTATTACGATCTCTGAAAAAAATAAAAAAAAATATATATAATAGGCCCGGTGCATGAATTCATGCATGGGTGGGGTTCGGCCAAGGGGACAATTTGCATATTAGCCTGTTATTATATAGGATATACACTGAGTGGCCAGATTATGCTGCGTTCAGAGATCATAATAATCTGGCCACTCAGTGTATATCGAAAGGAAGCACTGACATTGGAATCATTCTTCTGAAGTTGATCAGTGAGTCATTTTATCCTGAAAAAGACATCCGTTTAAACGGGAAGAATCCCTCTTCAGCTCTGTTTCTAGTTCTGAGAAAATCTGCACGCCGTTTGTGGAGGTCCAGTGCATTAGAGCCTCGGTCGTGACAGAATGAATTCATTCTCACCCAGGGGGCTGCATCAAGAACAGCCTCCTGGGGCCGAGCTCACCACCTGGAATAAAAAAGCCGGCCATTTCCTAAGGCCAGTGCCCTTACAAAATAGTCTCCTGGAGCATGCTTTGCCTCGACGTTTCAGAATAACAGCACACAGTCCAGAGGTCACCAACCTCAAAGCTGCTTTGCAAAATCTAGACACTGTCCTACGTATGATTTTCTGTTTACCATAGTTAGAAATATAGCTCTTTGCTTTTCTGTGGAAAGGTGGTATTATTCCTACAGCAAAGCGCACAAATCGCAAAGGTGAGCAGTTTGTGTAACCCGCACCTGGATGGAGAGGCAGAACCTCGGAAGCTCCGCCCCTTCATGCTTCCTCCCACTCCTCCTCCCTCCCCGCCAAGGGAAGCCCCTGGTTTGACTGTTCCTGCCATCCCTGGGTGTCGCTTACTTCTGAGCCTTATGTAAATGAAAACACACACGCGTGTGGTTTTCTGTCGGGCTTCTTTTACGCGACATTCAGCCCGATAGTTGCATAAAGTCGTAGAGTGTTTATTCTCACTGTGGTAAGATATTCCATTGTGTGGAAATACCACAATTTGTTTTTCCGTTCTGCTGCGGATGGACATTGGGCATGTTTCCAGTTTGGGCTATTCTGACTAGGATAGGCATAGAGTTTAAAGAGTCAAAACTTTTTGCCGAAACCGGTTTGGCTCAGTGGATAGAGCGTCGGCCTGCGGACTGAAGGGTCCCGGGTTCGATTCCGGTCAAGGGCATGTACCTTGGTTGTGGGCACATCCCCAGTGGGAGGTGTGCAGGAGGCAGCTGATCGATGTTTCTAACTCTCTATCCCCCTCCTTTCCTCTCTGTGAAATATCAATAAAATATATATATATAAAAAAAAAGTCAAAACTTTGGAGGTGAGAACATTTTTTTTCAATCCTATCTAAATTTTATCTTAAAATGTATGCTTATTTTTTAAATTTTATTTTTCTCGATTACAGTTGACATGCCACACTATTTTGTATTAGTTTCAGGTGTACAGCATGGTGGTTAGACAATCATATACTTTACACAGTGATCCCCCGATATTTCAAGTATCCACCCAGCACCATGCATAGTTATTACAATATTACTAATGATATACTCTAGGCTGTACTGTACATCCCTGTGACTATTTTGTAACTAATATTAAGTACTTCTTAATCCCTTTTTTCACCAGCCCCCTCCCCTTCTATCTAATTTTTGAAGTATGAAGCTTAAAATAAACCTCCCAAGCTGCAAACATATCATTGTGCTAGGTGCTGTACTGATAGAAAAAGAAATTGTCCCTCACTTCCAGAGGTTATAATCTAAAACAGGTCGGAGCATTGACTGGTGTGGCTCAGTGGTTGAGCATCAACCTGTGAACCAGGAGGTCAAGGTTTGATTCCTAGTCAGGGCGCATGCCCAGGTTGCTGGAGGGCAGGCTCCATCCCCAGTAGGGGGCGTGCGGGAGGCAGCAGATCAATGATTCTCATCATCGATGTTTCTATGTCTCTCTCCCTCTCCCTTCCTCTCTGACATCAATAAAAGTGTATTTAGAATAGGCCAGAGCAGGCACATGAGAAAATGCGCGGGTGGGATGGAAGTACTGAGGAAGCACAGGATGATGATTGAAACGGACACTGTTGGTGCTTCTGAATTTGTGTTTGGGAGGGACTTGTGCCACCAGTGCCCTGCAGGGCCTTCGTTGCCCTTGACCTTGTTTTGCACAGGCTGCGCCGTGCTGCTGGGTCTCCGGGGAACTGAGGACGGAGCCTGGAAGGGCTGTAGGCTGCGCCCTCTCCCTCTCCCATCTCTCAGGAGCCAACCTGTCTCGCATCCTGCTTTGCTGATACTTGTCGCTCCACGGTTCCTTCTTCAAGTGATTTTGCTGTGTGTGTGTGCCCATAGTGTCTGCTGCTCCATAACTTGGTTGGCCCCATGCTGATCCAGCCTCAACTCTACTTTCTCACCTCTACTCAACTCCTCCAGCTAATAGATATAGGAATATATAATTTATTATATCACATTAATATACAATGTAGTAATAATATAACAATTTATTCTAATGATTGACATTCATTACATTGATATATAATTTGTGAAAAAGCAAAGCAGTCCTCTGTGTTAATATGGTTTGCATCCCACTTAATTCCTAGAATGGTGGCGCTGGGAGAATCTCTTGGCTGTTACAGAGAGCAACTGAGGTAGAGAGAGGGAAGGGGACCTGCCCAAGGTCACAGAATAAGCCGGTGAGAGCAACAGGACTAGGCCTGGGGTCGCTGGCTTCCCCGTCCACCCCTCTGGCCTCAGGCGTGTTCTGAGCTGTGGCTTCCCCTGCACAGTGGGCAGGGCAGAAAGAACGGCTGTCCTGCTCCCGGGAGGGTCCCTCACAGGGGGCTGTGGACAAGGAGCAGGTGACTCCAGGTGATGGAATGTCCGGCCTCTGGGGGGCCGACCAGCCCGCACGCCCTGGTTCCCACGATGGGCACCTGCATGGGAAAGCCGGAAGCAGCCGTTCTCTGCACCCCATGCCCTCAGTGCCCATCAGTGCTTGGAACAGACCCGAGTTCCAAAAATGTTTGCTAGATCAACGTTCTTGTTTAATGAGCTTCTGAGTGTAAATAACGGTGGGGTGGGTTTATATTTTGAATTGTCTCCTGTCACCCAGGTTTTGGCACGGGTGACCCATCGAATGTTTGCCGAACAGGGTTCGTATCAGGGAGGGGGCACAGCGTGAAATCCCTGGGTTCTGGGAAAAAGGGTAAGATCGGGAATCAGAACAAGCACAGACAAGGAAGACTGTAACTTCAGGACAGATGGGGGATGTTGCACAATTTGTACCTGGACTGTCCTGGCCCCGGGGCCATGCGGCCCTCAGAGCGCCTCTCCCCGCGGCTCCGCCAGCGCCTGGAGGAAATCCAGGCTTCGCTCGGCCCTTCCTGGGAACCTGCCCGCTTCCTACTTCCCTGGAGTTAATAGATGGCTCTCCTCTTCCCTTTATTGGCTTTAACGTCAT
Organism: Plecotus auritus; assembly: GCF_963455305.1. Classification (NCBI taxonomy): domain Eukaryota; kingdom Metazoa; phylum Chordata; class Mammalia; order Chiroptera; family Vespertilionidae; genus Plecotus; species Plecotus auritus. The sequence goes on from NC_137774.1 coordinate 5,731,930, forward strand.
CATTAATCACCCGAGATGAACTCTGCGGCCCAGGTTCTACAGTTGCTGCCACAGATCTTATCCCCTCTCACCGGCCTTGACCGCTGGCCCACTGCTTCCTCCACCTGCTTATTTTCCTTTTCTTTTTTCAAAATATATTTTTATTGGTTTCAGAGAGGAAGGGAGAGGGGGAGAGAGAGATAGAAACACCAATGATGAGAGAGAATCACTGACGTGCTGCCTCCTGCACGTCCCACACTGGGGATCCAGCCTGCAACTCAGGCATGTGCCCTGGACGGGAATCAAACCGTGACCTCCAGGTTCATAGGGCGATGCTCCACCCCTGAGCCACGCCAGCTGGGCCCTCAACTTGTTTCTTAGTCTTCACTGCTGTCCACCCCAGAGTTTCCCCCTTTGTTGGATGTCTCCTTGTGCAAGGCTTCCTACGCGTGTCTTATTTCATCCCATTCACACCACAGCCTTGCGGAAACATAGGTACTGGTTTCCACGTTTTAGAGGTGAGGGAACTGAGTTTTCCTATTCAGCAAGGGGCCAAGTTGGAGCTCAGACCCCGAGTTGTCTGACTTGACCTCATACACTGTCTTGCCTCGTGAGTGAGTGAGTTCTTCAACTCCACGCCCTCCATCGCTGGTATGTCTGCATAACCCAGTCCCACTGGGATCTGTTATTCTTCTCTCCAGCCTGGACACGGCCTCACTCCCCTGGTCCTGTCCCAGCCCCAGCGTCTGGTCCATCAAGTCACACCTCCGCCCTCCTGCCCGTCACTCAGGTGCATCAATGTCTGATGTCTTTCCTTGGCGTCTGCCAATGTCCATCTGAAAGTTTCATTAGTTTCCATCGCCCAGCTGACATTTTAAAATGAATGAAATGTGGGAAAAGGGATTGGGTAGCACTTTGATGTCACCGGGCAAGAGTAAGTTGGAGGTAGAGCAAATCTAGATTTGGGATGAACATGTCATTCTTTTATTTATTCTTTCCTCATTCGTTCCACCCACCAGCCATAGTGGGCATCCCCTGAATGGTGGGGGACGGGGGGGGGGGAGGACAGGGGGAGACCTAAACAGAAGCTGAAGAGACCCACATCTTGGGAGTATGGGTGGCTTCTCTCCAGCGGGTGAGCCCCCCCCCCCGCCCCCGCCCCGCATGCCCAGCCCCACAACCCGTGCATGATGTCCCAAAAGGAAGCAGCTTAAAAGGACTTTGGAGAAAGGTGTGAGGCCATTACCATCGGTGGCATCTTGCAACCCCATAGGCCATTCATGTTAGATGAACCTCCTGCATTTAACACGTACCCGCCCCTCATTTAGTGTCCCCGCCCTTTCTCAGAGTCATACACTGTGGTGACAAAGCGTGGAGGCATTTCTGCTAAAATGAAGGACAGACTTACACTCCAGATTATTAAAACAACACAGTAATGTGGCCCCAGGGTCCAGGGCCCCATCTTTTTTATTTTTTTCCACTTTCCTTATTTATTTTCAAGTCAAAGTGACTCCATTATATGGCCACATCATAAGTCTTCCCTTTCCTTTCCATTCCTTCCCTTCCCTTTCCTTTTTCTCTTTCCATCGCTCTTTCTCTTTCTTTCTTTCCTCCCCTTTAGGCAGTATTTCTTATCAGTCATTCTTGCCAGGATTCAGAAAGGTTAAGAGATAATGAAGTGAATGGAAAGTTGAAAACAGCTGTCCCCGGGAGTATTCCCCCTGGAGCAGTTGCTGGAGGACAGGTTAGCAGCTGCCTGTCTCCTGGAGGGGAACAGGTAAGGAACTGGCCTCCCCAGCTATGAACAAGGGGTCAGGCCTTCTCCCTCAGGTTTCTCCTTCTCTTCCCCACGGTACGCCCCAACCTGAGATGGTGCAATCTCTAGATTTTCACACAGGAAGAGACCAAGGCTCAGAGAGGGTAGGCCATTGGCCCCGGGTGCTCAGCGTTCAGGCAGCAAAATTAACCTTGGACCTGATTGGACCTGCTCCTGGCGCCCATGTGCTTTGCTCCACCAGCGTGAGGGCCGTCCTCTGGTGCGGAGAGGTCCATCTTGCTCCATCCCCCTGAGCACGAGAGAACAGAAGAAAGGGTAAGTGAGGCGCCCTGAAGACTCTTGTGCAGACTGGGAATTCAGTGGAGGGACGGGGTACAGGGGACTTGGTGACCCAGAGCTTTGGGGTGAGTGGGGGGCAGACAGGCCTGGGCGGAAACCTTGACTTTTGGTCAAGTGTTTTCCTTGGCGTGATTCCTGTGTGGCCTTAGGAGAGTGGGGCCTCATTTTTCTCCTCCGGAAACCAGGGCTGTGAGAAGTAAATCTCACCCCCTCCATTGCAAGCAGCGCTTAGCACGTGCGAGTCCCATCCATCGCTGGCAGGTGTGGTTAGTAGAGGCGCTTGGCTGAGTGGGACTCCGGGTGGATCTCGCCGAGTCTGGACTCTGGCCCATCTGAGGCACATCCTTTTGGGAAAATCCGAGAGCTCTGAAGCCTCTGGCCTGCTCACCTGCGGAGTGAGCTGGGCTTCCTTAAAGAGCCCCTGCAGGTGCAGCCAGCGGGCATCGAAATTGTTCTGCCCTCCCAGGTGGGCGCCATAAATGCTGCCGCCTCTCATTGAACCAACACGCACGACCAGGCTGCCCCAGACACAGGCAGAGGAGGGAAGAGCCAGAACCCCTGAGCTCAGACGCCCCGAAATGTCCTTGATAGGGACCCCATGACGCCTAGAGCTGAAAGACAGCTCCGGGCAATGGCTTTGGCTCTTGGTAGAAAAAACAAAAGAAAAAGTGTTCAAGTTTGAATGAAAATCAAGAGTCCTCAGAATGGGAGGCCTTCAACCCACCCTTGAGGATCCCAGAATTTTAAACGACCTGAAGGAAGTGGTAACAATAAGCTATTTGTTTACTCACTGACCCTGAACGAAGGGAGTTTCAACCTCGCTGGCGATGGCAGTGACTGTGTCTGCCCTCCCCCGGGGGCAGTCAGAACTGACGGTAGCCCCTTTGAAAACCCAGTGCCCATCTTGCCGTAGGCTCTGCCAGGAATAAGGAATCTCCTGGGCCCACCGGTCTTTCTGACCCCACGGGACTCCTGGCCACAGCCCACCTGCTAAGAGGCCTCCAGGCGTGGGCTGAGTGATCAAGGTAGACCCCGCTAGCCCACTTGCCCCAAACGTTCATCACCTGGCCTTGGATGGAATGAAGCAGAAAGGGTAACACCTGAGCCCCAAAGTCCCTGATGGAACCTCTGTTGGGCCTGCCGGGCCCCCATATGGTCTCCCAAACACACACCTGAGTGAGGCCTCGGCCCCTCACTCCAATAGCAACTGGGGCCCTGCCCCACAGGTTCCCCTACTGCTCCCCATGTCCCCACTCCCACCCTCCCACGCTGGCCCAGCCCCACTGGGCGCTCTCATGTGACTTCCCTTTCCTTGGAGGTGAAGTGGCCTCTGAGGCCCCGTGGGAGGGGCGGTGGCGAGGGGCAGCCAGGGCCTGGACTGTGTGAATGTGGCAGGCGCATTGTCCCTCTGCTTTATTCTGGGGCCTCCATCGGGCTGATTTAGAAACCCTAATGGGGAGCTCTCGGGGCTTCCCGGATGTGACCCACCGGCTCTGAGAGCCTTTGTTCCCCGATGACAGCTGACTCGGTCTCCAGTGGGAACACTGTGCATAACTCCACACTCAGGGCTGGCAGCTGGGCCTTAACTCTTTCTTACCCTCCCCCGGGTCCCTGCACGGGCCTGCTCCCCTGCTCAACATTGCCTTCTGCAGCGGGAGGAGGGGGCAGAGGCTGAGTGGGGGAGGGGTGCATCAGGGCCCACACCTGGGACACCCTTGGAAAGTCAAGTGTCTCTCCCTCCTCCCCCACCCCCGCAGTCCCACTTCGCTGGCGGTGAAGGCCGTCTGGTCGGATTCCGTCTGGCTCGGGTTGTGGCCATTCACCTCTACACAGGTGCCTGGGCGGATTAGTTTCCATCCTGGCAGGAGGGATTGGAGGCAGAAAAACAGGGATCTTAAATTTATGCTCACATTCTGGGGTCAGTGAAACTCCCAGGAACTCATATACAGATATAGTTTTCTTATCTGTCTCTCTATCTTCTATCATCTTCTATCAATGAATAGGCCCTGAGGATGGCAGAGATGACTAAGCCATAGCGGAGATGTAGGGGGAATCCATAGTTAGGATTCTTGTTTGCACATACAGAAACCCAACGCTAATTAGCATCCGTAAAAAAGAACTTGAGAGCGAGAATAGGGGATAGCTCATGGAATAGCGGTGTACCTGTAAGGTTAAGAATAGGGCTGGGACCCCGAGCAACCAGGACAGAGATTCAAAGGTGATCGGGCCCCTCTCTAGCACCCCTTCCCACTTCTCTCTGTCCACTGGCTCCATCGTTCTGTCTCACAGCAGGTTAGTATAAAGCACGGTGCACAGCATAGGACAGAACCGTTCCTGCGTGTAACATTGCACAGAATTCCTGGTGTGGGAAATCATTGACCCAACAATGGTCAAAAGCCCGTTAAGGACAGAGCCGTCTGGCCATGGGACACGCTCTTGTTCTAACATGGCCATCTTCTCTGAATCCCTATGAACGGGGAGGAGGGGAGCTGGCCAACTCTCAAAAGAATCACTGGGGAGACAATTGTATCAAAAACCACTTCATAAGTAAGGACCACATCATAAATGGATTTTGGATTTTTTATCTCTATGCCAAAGGGAACCATTAAAAAATGTAAGCTGAGGAATGAAATGGCTGTTTATATTTTTCAGCTAAAAAGTGAAGAGCAAATGGATAGGAGGGGGATGATTTTGGAGGTAGACCTCTCAGAAGGCTATTGCAACAATCCAAGCGTTAAATGATGAAGGCCTAAAGAGGGTGATGAACAATGGGGATGGCAAGATGATGACAGAAATGATAGCTATTTAGGAGGTGGAATCAACAGAACCAGTTAACTAGATATTGGAAGAGAAGTGAAATGTCGAGGATGTCCCCACCCCAAAATTTGGAAAGCAAATGTATAGACATGGGCTATAGCAGTAGTTCTGTATAGGTTGTGGCTGGTAAATTAGTGCGTCAGTGACATTCCCGTTTATATATAAACTAGAGGCCCGTTGCTGGACGATTCCTGCAATAGGGCTTCCTGCAGTGGTCTGCTTCCCTCCCTTCTCCGCAGCCCTGCCTGCTTCCCTCCCTTCTCCGCAGCCCCGCCTGCTTCCCTCCCTTCTCCGCAACCCCACCTGCTTCCCTCCCTTCTCCGCAACCCCGCTTGCTTGCTTCTCCGCAGCTTCACTCCCTTCTGCAACGCTTGGCTTCCTTCTACGCTGTCTTCAGTCTTCCCTCTGCTCCTGGATATGCAAATTAACCGCCATTTTGGTTGGATTAATTTGCATACTTGCTCCTGATTGGCTGGTGGGCGTGGCTTGTGGGTGTCGCAGAGTGATGGTTAATGTGCATATTACTCTTTTATTAGATAGGACTAGAGGCCCGATGCACAAAATTCGTGCAAGAGTAGGCCTTCCTTTCCCCCACTGCTGGCACCAGCTTCCCTCTGGCACCCGGGACCTGAGCTTCCCTCCAGCCACTGGCAGGCACCAGGCTTCCCTCACAGCCCCAGCTTCTTCTGGAAGGACGTCCGGTCTAATTAGCATATTATGCTTTTATTATTATAGATTACATATCATTTCCTTCCTATCTATCTATCTATCTATCTGTCTATCATCTATCTTTCTGGAGGGGTATGGTAGGATTGTTTTGGTCCAAGGGACGGAGATGAGGAGACAAGGATAGGTAGCCAACAGAATGGTGACCATTCCCTAGCCTGGCCCCACACAAGACTGATTGCCTACAAAAAAAGCAGCTGCAAACAAAAGCTCCAATTCAGATATGGGGTGTATGTAGGTGACAGTAGGAGGTCCAGAGATGAGGAAAGGGGCGTATATCTCTTTGCTTCAAGGCTGCAGAAGTGATTACAGCCCCTGAGGATGAAGGGACACCATGTTCTGTGGCATCTCAGAGTTCTGTGCTCTCTGTATCCGTTCAGCAGCCAGTTTCCTTCGGGATGGCCAAATGTCCAAAGCTCTAGGACTGTCATCTCTCAAACATGATGTCTAAGAGTGAGAAGTTGGCTTTGGTGGCTCTCTCTGACGACGTTAAGAAACTTTCCCAGGAGTTTTAGCAAACTTTCCCTCAGGACTCCAATGGGAAAATGCCATGTGTTGATTGGCATAGACTTCATTTATCTGAACCAATCACTATGGCACGAGGATGGAATCTAATCTATGATTGGGCCAACCTTGCAGCTGGGTGGGCTCAATCTCCATTTAAATCCTGTGACTGCTACACAGTGGAAGAAAGAAGAGTTGATGGGGATTCAGCTATAATTTCTACCACAGTAAAGCTTTTTAACATTTTATAATATTCAATCAACCAGCATGTTTTGAGTGCCTTCTACAAAGCAATGAACTACTAGATTTTTGGCAACTGCATTTAAAATTCTGGTCTTGACCTTTAGGACTACTACAATGGCAAAGCAATGACCTGAAAGCTTAGAGCAATAGGCTGTATCTATCCTCCAGCTCTTGTGAGGTCAGTGTAAAGAGTAGATTTTATGAGAATTATGGTGAGTACCCAGAATTTGAACAACTCAAATGACTGAGTTTCAAAGCACCTAAGTAGGAACACGTAATTTGTATTTTTTTTTTTTTATAAAAAGGACTAACTTAGAAGTTTCTTTCCTCCCTTCCTCCCATGTTTATGTTTGATGACAGTTGTTTGGGGGAAATTATGCCCACTAGACCTATTGAGCGGTGGTTGCAACTCCAATTAATATTAGACTATTGACTTCCTGTTACACAGAAAACAAATAGTGAAGACTAAACCACAACATGCGTTGGTTCTCTTCACTCTTGACCTGTGGCGTCTCTACCCTTGTAAAGAGATACCTTTCTGTTTTGAGGCCATGTTCACTGCTTGTCCCAACTGGAGAGAGTGGGGAGAACCTTTTGATATTTGGGCTTTCTTGTCTACTTTCCCAATCAGTTGAAGGAGGTTCCAGTGACCAAGTCTTCCAAACATTCTGCCTCATTTCCTGGCTTCTTGAGTACAGATCCAGCTGCCCATCCTAGAGGTTATCCAGATCTATCCATGAAGGAGAAGCGGGAGTAAGAAATGGACATTGAAAAGAAAACAGCTTTGGTGTGTGGTGTCAATGTGGACCAGAATGACACAGGTCCCAGTGGAGAGCAAAGAGGCTTCTAGTCTCAAGGACAAAGCCCACCTGTTTGTACCTTAGTCCCCAGTTTCCCATCCCACCACTTTCCCTCTCTAACCCTGAACAGATTGATGGACCTTGGCTCATATCGATCCCCCCAGCACCTGTGTCCATCAGATTGTCCTTCATGGATATTTCTTGATCTCTTAGCTTCTGCTGGCTGGTGTCTCCATGGTAACGAGGTGTGGGGAGGGAGATGTGGGGACAAGCTCAGTCCATTTGTCATCAATTGCCACTGTTTTGTTCTGCCTGGTGTGTGCTCTCCATTGAGTCCTGGAGGAGGCAAAGCAGGGCAGAAAGATTCAGCTACAGGGCTGCCCCAGCCTCTGAAACTGGGTGGGGGGAATATAACCAAGAAAATTGCCTCCAGAGAGAGCCAAGGTGTGGAGATTATAACCGAACACCCACCTTCTGTGGAAGAATTCTTCCATAACTTAGTCTTTATGTGTTAGGAGGGAGGGTAGCATTTATGTCAGCCCAAAAACTTTTCTTTTTTTTGTGTTGAATTAAGAGAAAGGAAATTTTGCAACCTCCCCACAACATGGAACACAATGTTATCTTTCTTATTCTGGATTGGAATTGTACTATTTGTCAAAAGAAGCGATCGGGTTACCAGCGTACCACAGCCCCAGACAGAGCATGAGTGGTAGCATCTTGTTTCATTTTGGGCTTTCTCTGTGTGCTGGGCATTTCTTTAGGGGATTCACCAAATGTCTCCCAACCCTCGTCCCCCAAATCAGGCTTAAAAAATTCCAGCCAGGTCAGCTGGGTGGAGCATTCCTGGTTGGACCCTGCCTGTAAATGCCCTTTTTACCACTGTCCTAGGCCCAGTGAATTCTTTTTTGTTCCACTCCCATCTTTGTCCTCATCAAAGGCTCAGACCAAGTTCCTCCCAGACTCATGGCAGGCTGGACGGTGCCTCTCAGTCCATGAGGAACTCACCAGTGTGGTCAACGGCAATGGCTTCTTCTGTGTGGTTTTTCTCATTGGCCTCTATGTGTCACTTATAGCATCGTGTCCCTACCGCCACCATCACATGGAATGCTCTCTGTTTGCTTTCTTTTTCTCCATTGGCTCTTCTTGATCATCCTTTTTGGCTCTTTTGTCTCCTCCCACTATTGTCCAAGGAGCTGTCCTTGGACCTTTTTTTATGCTTCATCCCTTGCAACGTCATCCACCTCAATGGCCTCCCAGCTCTGGGGTTGATTCTCAGACCCACATGGAAACCACAGGACTCTCCCTGTTCTGCGTAGATGCGTACAGACTCTTGAAAACAAACTTGACCTTCTCTTAAAGTTCCCCTCCATTTTTCCAGCATGGCCAGCATCTCCATTCTCCCATTTGCTCAAACTGGAAAGCGTTGTGCCATCTTTAATGATCCCCACGTAAGCTGCGACTCACTTGTCTTATCTTTCTCCTTCTCCTCTTTCACCTCCTTCTTCTTCCTGCCCATTGATTCAGCCCATTTCAGAAATCCATGTCACTCACCTAGACTGGGGGCCTATGTCCTTCTGGGGTCTCTCTCTTTCAACTGGTCCTTCCTTCTGCTTTTGCTACTGCTGGCCAAATCAATCTCTACCCAAACATGTTAGCACCTCTCTCAGCCCTAGAAATTAAAGTCCAGTCTTCACTTAATGTCACCCAAGGACTCCCCAAAGATGGCTTGCCCTCTGAGCTATATTCTGTGGCTAGTGTCTTCATCGTTGATGAGTCATTACTGCCCAGGGCCTGCTGCTAGGACTCTGGAAAGGGTCACCCTTTGGGAAATATATTGAATGCACTAAAGATGTGTTTTGACCAAGTTATCCCGGAATTTATCTTAAGGAACTAATAAGAGAGCTGCACAAAGATCCGTGCATAAGAAGCTTCATTATAGCATAATTTACAACTATGAAAATGGGGACAGTATCAGTGTCCAGTAATATCCATCCAATGGCGCCCTAGGCAATCATTATCAAAAAGCAGACCCATTTATTGACATGGAAGGGTAGTTCCAGCATTTTTCTCAGTTTCTAAGTAAAAGAGAAGTTCAAGAGTAAAGCGAGCCGGAACCGGTTTGGCTCAGTGGATAGAGCGTCGGCCTGCGGACTGAAGGGTCCCGGGTTCGATTCCGGTCAAGGGCATGTACCTTGGTTGCGGGCACATCCCCAGTGGGAGGTGTGCAGGAGGCAGCTGATCGATGTTTCTCTCTCATCGATGTTTCTGGCTTTCTATCCCTCTCCTTTCCTCTCTGTAAAATATCAATAAAATATATTTAAAAAAAAAAGAGTAAAGCGAATTATATAACTAATATAATTAATGTAGCCTTTATGTATATTACATATGCAAAAAGAAACAGAACAACTTTCAAAATGCATGTATGTATGTATATATCAGTGTTTAAAAATTTATCATTATTTGCAAAACTGTTCTGATCAGTATTTAAAATATTTTTCTCTACAATAATCATGGATAGCTAAATTGATTACATGCTGAGGTAAAGCTATTTCTTAAAGGTTTATAAAAGAAAAAAATACCCTCCCCTCTTTTGTGCCTCGCCTTCGTTAATCTCACCTTTGTATCTGTGCATCTTCACCTCTCCACGTTTCAGTACAGCATTCTTCATTTCCAAGTGCAATGCAATTCCTTCTGCAAGGGAGGAGCAAAGGATCTGGGGTCAGAGGGCCAAGGTGTGTGTCCTTACTAAGCCAAGGGTCTGGGTAAGGATAGCCCATTCACAGATGTGGCACAGGATCGGCAGATGTATACGGAAAGCATTTAGAGAATTGCACAGCATCACGCAGCGGCCAGGGGGCCTGGTCTATTATTACTGAGGCCCCAGGGTCTACCCCATGGACTGAATTGCCACACGGGGATTGGATCCTTTTCAGCCTCTGCCTTGAGCCCAGTATGGACACGGCCCAAGCTGCACATCAGTTTGAGCTCTGGCCCCTGAGAATTGGCTGTAAGGGTGAAGGGAGGGCCTGACTCCTTCCCCCATCCCCCCTCCCCCCACCCCCTGCCCCAGCACTTCCCGTCCCTTCCAACATTTCCAAAGTGATGCTTAACTCTAGAAGTCACGGAGAAAACAGGGTGTCCTGGGCCCTCTGTCTGGTACTCACACGGAGCCTTCAGAGCTGCTGGCTCTCTCTCTGACCTTTCCCGCCCCGTACTCGGGATCTGAGGAGTTCAGTGGACTGAACCCAGGAGCTGGGGGACCCCGGTGCTGCTGGCTGTGTGAATGCTAAGGAACCCCCTCCTCCATTTCCCATCAGAGCCCTGGCTGGAAGCAAGCAGGCTGCTGGGGTGTGTGTGTGTGTGTGTGTGTGTGTGTGTGTGTGTGTGTGTGTCTTGCCTAGTTTAAAATCTCCTCTTGTGCACCAGAGGATTGGGCCTACCGCATGCTTTTATTTATTTAAAAAAATTTTTTTAAGCAGTTAAGTGTATATTTTATTTCTCTTTGGCATTGTTTCTTTTTCTTTTTTTTTTTTTAATTTTCAACCACAGTTTACATTCAAAACCATTCCGCACCAGTTTTAGATGCACAGCAAAGTGGCTGGGAAGCCATGCCCTCTGCAGAGTGGTCCCCACGCCGCCCCAAGCACCCGTCTGGCCCCACAGCCCGTTATCTCGACATCATGGCATCATTGCTCTCTGTGTGTGTGTGTGTGTGTGTGTGTGTGTGTGTGTTGCCTAAAGTCTCCTCTGTATACAAGAGGATTGGCCTACCACATGCTTTTCAAAGTGACTCAAGACTCAGAACCACCTACTTAGGTCCCAAATGGTTCGAGCGGGAAGGAGAGAGTCTGGGAAGGAGGACAGAGGGCCCGAGAGGACCCCTGCTAAGCTCTAGGAGATAGCCAGCGATGCGGGCTGGAGAACAGAATCAGCCTGAACTCTCTCCGTCTGCTCATGTGCCCGAGGCAGCAGGGGCAGCCTGGGGGTGCTCCACGGGGCGCCCTGGGGGTGGGCGGCGATCCAGAGGAAGGACTTGGAGGCCGAGGGATGCAGAACTGCAGATCATTTGTCTTGGCTTGGTCCGGTTGCTGCTTGGCCAGCCTGACTGAACCTGTCAACAGCTAGCAAGTGAGGTCAGCTGGGGGCTGGAGGCCTCTTCAGCTATCACCAGAGCTTGCATCTCAGCCTCTTGAATCATCCATGATGAAACCCTTTATCAGCCTGGGAGGAGGCAGCCCCAGGGAATCGGAGTCCTGCATAAGGTTTGGTTGGGAGCGAGGCTGCATCCGGAAGGCCCGGCCAGGATGCCTTAGTCCCAGTGCACACTCCAAGATCACCAAACAAGCCGGCTTGCTGCAGGGAGGGACTCAGGCTGCTCCATCTGGGATGGGGGGTGCCTGTTCTTCCTCCGCCGAAGCCAGGCTAGCTTAACCCTCCAGCTCCCGGCTGCAGCTTTCCCAGGCTTCATCCTCTCCCCACCGGCACTCTCAGCAGAGATTCGGGAAAACCATTTTCTTTTTTCTTTTCTTAAATATATTTTATTGATTTTTTACAGACAAGAAGGGAGAGGAATAGAGGGTTAGAAACATCGATCAGCTGCCTCCTGTACACCTCCTACTGGGGATGTGCCTGCAGCCAAGGTACATGCCCTTGACCGGAATTGAACCTGGGACCTTTCAGTCCGCAGGCCGACGTTCTATCCACTGAGCCAAACCGGTTAGGGCCGGGGGAACCATTTTCCTTCTGCAGAAAGATCAGGAGTCGGGGCGGCAGGCGTGACAGCACGGGGGAGCGGAGCGTCGGAAGCTTTGTCAGAGATGTTCTGCGCCACAGAAACTATTGCTGTCCTCCAGCCACTCCCTGAGAGATAGCGGAGAGGAGGATGGCTGGCCCCTTCTGTGTCTCTAAAGGCGTCAAGGCCACCGCCAGGAGCCCCGGGGGAGAGGCTGGCCCGGGAGCCTGTCTTGTGAGTGACAAGGAGGTACTGGGCGCCTGCGATGGGAATCCTGGGGTTTCGCCTGGCGAGGGAGGCTGGCATTTTTAGTGCAGCCTTGAAAGCAACATCAGCCCACCCCCCCCTTGGGATGGAGGAGGGTAGGAGGTTGGCAACAGGAAGGCCGCTATCCGGACTGACCGGGCGTGCGTTGTTACTTGAACAGCAAAAGAGGGAAAAAAATGGGCCAGAGAGTCTTTCCAGGCTTGTTTTCTAGCTCCGCATCCTCGTGTCCTTATCAGAGAGTTTCTAGAAGATTCCCAACGGGAGAAATGGTGTGCCAGCTGCAAGAGGGTCCAGCTTGGAAAGTAGTTGTGTGACGCTTAGGGGGCCCAGCTGAGGACGCTGGGGGTCCTCTACACCCCTAGGCAGGCATTCCCACCCTGGGAGGCCCTCCCTGGGGTGTTGGCAGACGCCCTCAGAGCGAGAACTGGGCCGTGATTTCCCCCAAACCGCCAGGAACACGTCACTAACCGAAGGAAGGACCAGCTCCCTGCACACACGTCTTGTTTTAACCCTCACAGGCCATTCCGTGTCGTTGCCGCAGCTCAGGGTGCAGCCAAGGGGGGTTTGGGTGGTTCCCCCTCGTGCTTTAAGTTGGCTGTTCTTTTCCATTTCCCCCCCCCGTGTTGCTTCCCCAGGGAACAAGGGCTCAGATCGTCCCCAGCCCAAGCTTTTCAGGCCTGCTCCTGCCATGGGCCTTCCATGGTGACAGCTGCTCTGTGGCTCTGTCAGTGAAACTGGCTTCATTGGAAAGTGATTATGTGCTTATGAGGCTGTTATCCTGTCGGGTCGGTCGTAAGAGCCAGGCCAGTCACCTGACAGGCAGAGTTCTTCCCTTCCAGTGGATGCCATAGCGTTGCTGGACATCTGGGCAGATGGGGCCACGTGGGAGCACCCTGGGCGGGCGGCGGAGCCGGGCGACCTTTGCTGGGGTTCCCAGAGCAGGGTGACTGGAGAAACATGGAAGGGGAAGTGCTGTGACCCTTTCCCCACGGAGACACGCCAGGAGCCCCAGGGAGCGCGGGCCCTGGAAGGTGTCTCCTAACTTGTCCCAGAGCTTTGAGTTGATCAGATGAGATGTGGCTGCGGCCCGGCCAGGGGCCTGGGATGAGTTCGCGGGGAAGGCTCAGGAAAGTGAGCTTTGTAATCTGGATGCTCTCCGAACCTCCTGTGTTTGTTTGTTGTTGTTTCCTTTCCTTTTCTTTCCTTTTTCTTTTCTCAGCCTCTCTCTGTCTCTCTGTCCCTCTCTATCTTTGCCTCTGTCTTGTTTACATGTCAGTCTCAGATCTGGGGGCCCCGGAGAGAGCAGAGGGCTGACGACATTGGGCGGGGCTCTGAGGGACGGGCAGGAGTTCGCCGCTGGTGACATGGTCATGGGTGTGAGAGGCCGAGGGAGAGAGGGCGAGGGGGAGAGGAAACCCGGGAGAGGTGGCAGCCCTGCTTGGTCAGCACCTCTCCCCACCTGGGGAGCTGACTTCCAGTTTGAAAGCCTCGGGGACTCTGTGTTTTGATTAAAGAAGGGAAGCGATTTCTCTTACATCCTTTTACAAATAAATAAACAGAAGGCTATCATATCATCTTACAGATGCGGCTACCACCAAACAAAGGTTCAGAATTCTGGACATTTTATTACAAAACTGAAAGGTCAGAAGGAGAGTGGGATGCAAGGGTGGGATTTAGAGACAGAGAAAGCCAAGTGGCTGTGTAATCTATGTCTTGAGTTATTCCCACCACTGCCGTTTGTACTAACAAGAACACGTCACCACCACATCACCACCACCATCTTCACCATCACCACCACCTTCACCATCACCACCACCACCATTACCACCACCATCACCACCACCACCACCACCACCACCACCATCACCACCACCATCATCATCACCACCACCATCATCATCACCATCACCATCATCACCACCACCATTACCACCACCATCACCACCACCACCACCACCACCACCACCACCACCATCACCACCACCATCACCACCACCATCACCACCACCATCATCATCACCACCATCACCACCACCATCATCATCACCTCCACCATCATCATCACCACCACCACCACCACCATCACCACCACCTTCACCATCACCACCACCACCATTACCACCACCATCACCACCACCACCACCACCATCACCACCACCATCATCATCACCACCATCACCACCACCATCATCATCACCTCCACCATCATCATCACCACCACCACCACCACCACCACCATCACCACCACCTTCACCATCACCACCACCACCATTACCACCACCATCACCACCACCACCACCACCATCACCACCACCATCATCATCACCACCACCATCATCATCACCACCACCATCACCACCACCACCATTACTACCACCACCACCACCACCATCACCACCACCACCACCACCATCACCACCACCATCATCATCACTACCACCATCATCATCACCACAACCATTATTATCACTACCACCATTATCATCACTACCACCATCACCACTACCATCATCACCACTACCATCATCATCACTACCACCATCACCACCACCATCATTACCATTGTCACCACCATCACAACCACCGCCACAACTACCACAACCACTACTGGCACTCCACCCCTTCCCATTACCACCATTGTCACCACCAACTAACTCCTAGGAATACCAAACTTAGGAACTTTTAATCTTACCCAAAATGATTGCTGAAGCTGATAAGGGACACTGAGCCTATAGATGCATCATTCCAGAGAATGGGACTGAAAAAGTAAATTATATAAGAAATCCCAAAGCTACTGGGCAACAGCAGCAACTTGAAGCAGAGTTTCTGGCCTTGGAGCCAGAAGACTCACATTCTTGTCTTGGCTCCACCATTTACCAACTGAGTGACCTTAAGCAAGTCACCTCCTTTGGGGCCTCAATGTCTTAGACATAAAACGGGGTTAATCAATACCTACGGCCTTATAGAGTTTAAAGGGGAAAACAGAGGTAAAACGCTTATCATCTAACCTACAGACGATGCTTAAAACCCTTTCTTCTTTCCTCCCTCCGTCCCTCCCTCTTTCTCCCCTTCTCTTTATTCGTCCCTTTGCTTAGATCTGGAACCCTCGTCCATCCTCAAACCTCAAATGCAGACAGGGAACCCTCCATATGAGTTAATAATAAACTTTCCTTTAGTTGAGCCTCATGACCACTCCTTTAGCTCCTCACATCCCATGTTTATGGCACACACTCCCTTTTCTCAAAGAGGACAGACGTTAATCTCCATCCTCGGGCACCCCATGCGTGGGAGATGGATGAGGGCAGTGGCGTGGTTGTGGAGTGGGGAGGTCCAATTCCTCTAGAGAATAAGGTCAGGCTCTGTGCGAGGGCCAATGAAAAGGTCAGGCCTGCTTTCTCGTGTCTTCCAGAAGAGCTCTCCCATGAGCAGGCGGGGGGAGGCCTGGGCTTCCTGACACGGCCTGCCAGCTCTGGGTCGCAGCTGCTCGCTGCAGAGCTGGCTCCACAGGCCTGTTTGCTTTGGCCAGATGCGCTACACGGAAACAGTAGTAGGACAATGTCAGGGGAGTGTCAGGGACGGGGCACAGGGGGGCCTGTGCATTTTCAGCAGAGAGCAAAGTTTTCTTTACAGGTGGTGTCAGGCCTCGGGCGGCCTGAGGGAGCCAGCTGTGACTTGGGCTCAAGATGTTGGCCCGCGGGGACACACAGGATGCTGGGAGGAGCATGGCGGCTGGAGCAGCTGTGCAACTTAGTGCAAAAGTGGGCGGTGAGCAGAATTAAGCAACGGTCCAACGACCGCCAGATTTTACTCCCCCCCCCCCGCCCCCGTCTCCATTTGTGTTGAGTTTTCTTGAGATGGCAAAGAGTTTGTGACTAATGGGTATGTGCAGGCTCTCAGTCCAAAGAGGAGATGACCTTGAACTGAAGGACAGGAGATTGCACTGGGAAATGTGGCAGGTCTAACATGAGCTTCCAGAGTTGAATCTTGCCATTTTAACTTTGTTTGCAATAATAAAAAGTCAGATGTTTTGAGCACCCACGTGTCCTCCGAGTGTTGAGTGCTTTACATACATAAACTCGTTCCGTGTTTTAAAAATAAACTTAAAGATGATGACCCTAAACCTCAAAATACTCAGATGTGAGAGGTCATACGGCTAATAAGAGACGAGGAGAGAGAATGTGGACCACGTCCTGTCTGTCTCTAAGCCTGGCTTCTTAGTAGCCCAGTTAGGCTGCAACAGGGGGTGATAGCTACATTCCAGCAAATTCTGCAACTTATCCAAAGACCATGCAGGGATGAGAGCAAGGGAGGGCAGAGGCCATCGTGTGTGACCCTACAAAGGGCAGAGGCCATGGGGAAACCAAAGGGAGCTGGATACCTCCCTCTTCTGACCCTGGGACAGGGAGACCCTTCAGGATTCGGAAGAAGCAGCACCTCCGACAGGCAACTGGATCATGAGAATCATGTGGTTTCTTTCCACACCGCTGGGGCCGCAGGAAGGGGGGCTGAGCCAGGTGACATGAGACAGCCTCGTGCCTGCGGTTCCTTGAGGAGAACTGATGAGGCTGGCTTCACTCAAGAATCTTCCACGTGAGCCAAAGCCACCCCGGGAACCCAGTGGGGGTTCCAGAGCCCCCAGTTGTGACGGCTCCTTCCTGATAAAAAAACAAGAGCTTGTTCCTGGTCCCTTGGCTCCCTCGGGCATGTTCCTTTTTGCCCTCGGGGGGGAAATAAACATCCCGGAAGGGTTGTCCTACTTCCTCTGCTCTCTGAGAAGAAGTCGAAACAGCTGGTAGGGGTTGTCTGGTGGTGGCAGGGGGAGGGTGGAGCTCAGAACGAGTGAAGAGAGAGAGAAAAGATCAGGTGTCCATCATTGAAGGGCAACCCCTTGGGGTCCCTTCGGCCTGTCCGGCCACCAGCTGGTCACTGCAGAAGAGCTGACTGTCCCCACCCTTTGTCCAGGGAAGAAATGGGGACTTGCAGGTTCCAGCCCAGAGTCTGTATCTCCTCCTCCTTCTTCTCCTCCCCCTCCTCCCCCCCTCCTCCTCCTCCTCCTTCTCCACCTCCTCCTCCTTCTTCTCCTCCTCCTCCTTCTTCTCCTCCCCCTCCTCCTTCTTTTCTCCTCCTCCTCCTTCTTCTCCCCCTCCTCCTCCTCCTCCTCCTCCTTCTCCTCCTTCTCTTTCTCCTTCTCCTTCTCCTCCTTCTCCTTCTCCTTCTCCTTTCTAAAATAGCAGATTTTTAGCAGAAGGCATTTTAAAAATATATGTTTTCATTGATTTTTAATTGGTCACTGCAGAAGAGCTGACTGTCCTCACCCTTTGTCCAGGGAGGAACTGGGGACTTGATTTTTAATTGATTTAAGAGAGGAAAGGAGAAGGAGAGGGGGAGAAACATCAACATCAACCAGCCCCCCAGCAAGGATGGAGCCCAAAATCTGGGCAAGTGCCCTGACCGGGAATTGAACTGGCCACCTCCTGGTGTGTAGATTGACATTCCACCACTGAGCCACACAGGCCAGGCATGCACGGCTACATCTTCCGCTCCCTCTCCTTCCTCTGGTTGGACTTTATTAGTGTCTCAAAGAGGGGGGTTCAAAACTACAAGGCCAACACACCCTTGGCAAGAGCTGTGGAGAGGAGAGGGGAGGGGAATGTGTTTGACACATGCTCACCGGACCGAGCGCAGTGCCAGTGCGGGCGGGCTCCCAGCAGGAGGCAATTACTGGTCCAGGAGGAGGCAGGGATTGCAACAATATGGGTTAGGTTATTCCCTTCCCATCTCCCTAGTTCTGGGACTTTGGCAACAATTCATGGTGGAGCGAAGCACCTCCCTAAGACCTACAGATAGAAGGCGGGGCCGTTGATCTGAGAGGGAAACTTGAGGTCTTATGCCGCTCATCCTGCGGTGCAAATCCAAGGGTTTCGGGTGGCAGGGAGCGGGGTTTTAAACTTGAAACCAGCTAGAGCGCATTAGGAAATTTTCCTCAGGTTTAATCTTTTGAGCCTCCAGGTTAATTTCGAAGAAAAGTAATAATAATAAAAAGACACAGACGTAAAGCAGGATAAAGTTATTAAACACTGTACCGAGTTGGGCTAAGTAATCCTCAGGCACCCACGCTGGGGAGGAGGACTGGCTGTTCCACGCTTTGAAAGGCCGAGTTTGGTTCCTAGGCATCAGGGGACCAGAGACAGCCAACAGCCTACTTCCTTTGAGAAAATCCTCTTTATTTTAGAGTCACCGAATGGCAAAGCGTTTTCTTAAGCCGTAAGGTAACCCTGGGCTGGAGGGAGGTACCGACACGGCGGCTCCCACACAGGCCACACATGTGTATCCCACTGGCTGCTGAAGAAGCTGCATGTGGTCGGACCCCAGGAACCCTTCGTTCCTTTCCTCCCACATCCTCTAGGAGAGAAAGAAAGGAAATAAAAGAAGAAAATGAAGTAGGCCAGGACCTGTTTAGGAGAAATCTTATTTAGGATGACCAGAATAACTCTTACCTGCGGACAAATTGGAAAAATATCGTGGGAACGGCTGTTTTTCTGGGGAAACAACAGTATTGGACGCCCGTCTGTCCCACTCAGCACCCAGTGAAGCAGACAAGCTTGTGTTCCCCAGCCCATTAGACTCAATAACGCCGATTCCCTTTGCTTCCCCTCGTTCATATCTAGCTAACTATGCTGACTCTTAGATGGGGCCAAGCCAGGAAGGTTTTAGGATGTGAATTCCGTCCCTTTCTCTGCCCTCCTCCCTCCTCTTCTCAGGACCCGGCTCTCCCGGGAGCTGGTCTGCCGGGTGCTCAGTTGCAGGGGTCACAGTCAGCACCTGGTGCTTTTTGCACATGTCAAGGAAGTTGGGGAGAGAGACAGGGACCTTGGCCATCTCCCCTGCCATCCATCCCCCTTCCATGAGCGTCCTGCAGGTTTGCCTGATCTGCTCTTGGAAGTTCATCCACCACTTGCTGTTCATTTCATCTGAGGTAGCCGTAGGCTCCAGGATCTTGCTCCGCCATCTTTCTTGGCACAATGCAAAAGCTACGGTTGGACTCAAGAGAGCTTGTCTCACATAGTGGTGAGACAATCGTATACTTTGCCCAGGCAACTTTCTCCAAGCCGAAAATACAAAATACGTGGGAGGCTTCAAAGGCCAGCACTGGGAGAACCCGCTGTAAGTGGAAGGGCCCCTGTGGAAGGGCCCTGGCATGACCTTGACATTGGGAGTTAGAAGATGACCCTTGACCTGTGCCAACAAGTGTGTCTGTGCCCTTGTGTCTTCTTCAGGGACCAGGTGTGACTTGATGGCCGGAGGTTGAGAGAGGTTTGTAAGCCTACGCTTTTGAAAGGACCCACCACTGCCGGGTGGCCAGCAGGGCGATGGCGGTGGGGCTGATGGAAGAATGCCACATTCCTTTGTGCCCATCCCTTCCCTCGTCCAATCCAGTGCAATCCCCTCCCTTTCCCCATGTGACATGGGCTGTCACAGGAAAGCCTTCCACAAATATTAGCTCAACGTGGATCTGGCTTCGGTACAACTTGTTCTCAGTACCATCCCCGGGTTTGGCGGGGCCAGCCCTCCGTGCCTGGCACCCTGCAGGGATTTAGAGAAGTCCAGAACTGGAAACGACCTTAAAATTCTTTTCCTTTTGTTTTTCAATCACAGTTGACGTTCAGTGTTATTTTGTATTCGTTTCAGGTGGACAACACAGTGGTGAGACAATCCACCTGGCATCGTCTCTATCGAGTTATCACAATATTATTGACTATATTCCCTGGGTTGTACTTACTGTTCAACCTCCCCTTGGAGACAGGACAGAGCACTGCACCGCCCCCCCCCCCCCCATTTCTCACTCGCCCCCGCCCCGCCCCAGGCCCCTGGCTTCTCCAGCGTCATTGTCCTTTTCACCTCGGCCAGTATATAAAGAGCTATTTTGGGTGTCCCCCAGCTTCTAAAACCCTGCAAGTTGAACAGAACTACTGTGGGTGGGACAAATCCTCAACCTTAATCTTGGCCCTCGAAGTGAGGGCTGCTCGAATACAATGTGCTGTTTATGCAAATCCCATGCAAATCAGGGCATCTGGATTAAGAGGGGAGGGAAAAAATCCCATGGTCTTTCTGAGCCTTGGCCTCAGAAAGGATGATTTTTTTTATTTTTTAAGTGTGGTTTTCTGTTAGAAACTTCTCTTCTGCCTGGTAGCCTCAGCCAGTACGAGTGGGTCTCCCAGTTCGGCGGTTTCCATGGACCAGGCGGTATGTGGACAGGGAGGTTTGTTTTAAGCTCTGTCAACGGGGCCTTGTTGGAAGCTGCCACACCTTGGACAGGCTTGCCAAGGTCCCTGTGGAGGATGGGGTGAGTGCGGGGAAGGGGCTGGCAGTGGTCAGGGCATAGGGAGGGTCCAGTCCAGGGACATGCGCTCAGCCAGGGTGAGGGTGTCTCACCATAACTGGGGGAGATGAAGAGTCTTCTTTTGGGTGGGAATCTTCTGTTTGTAAGATCCTACATATCCTATTTGAAAACACAGTCAGTTGCCATTTGACATCCTTAGAGACACCAGCTCAGCCACTCAGCTTGCATATTTATGCAAAACAAAATGCAAATGAGCCCATTGAATCCTTTGTGTCGGCCCTGCCCCGCTGGGAACTGGGGTCTCCTGACTAACTCCTCCCCCCAGCCTTTATCCCCTCCAGAGGAGCCTTTCTAATTAGGACTTGGAGCCCCGGAAACCTTGCTTGTTCAGTGAAATGCAACTCAATAAATAGGTCTACTGAGCTCCTACTAAGTGCAGAGCACTGTGAGGCTTTTAGCGAGGTGCACAAAAGAAAAAAACATCTCGTTCTTGCCTTTGAACAGGTCACAGTCTCTTAATGAGATTTCCAGTCCTGGTTAGTTTCTCATTTAATCATTCACCCAACAGGTATTGAACACCTACTACGTGCCGCCAAGCGCTCAGCACTGGGGCCACAGCACTGAGCATGTATGAGAAGGTTCCTGCCCTCATGCATTCACATCTTGACATGGAGGAGACAGACAAAAAGAGGGTGATACCAAATGAAACAATAAGATCAGGACGGATTTGATAAGGGCTAGAAGGAAGTGAGATGCTTTATTACAACAGAAATGCGCGATGGACCAGTTTGGTATCACAGTTCAGTCTTGTTTTGTGTTGT
Source organism: Plecotus auritus (assembly GCF_963455305.1). NCBI lineage: Eukaryota > Metazoa > Chordata > Mammalia > Chiroptera > Vespertilionidae > Plecotus > Plecotus auritus. The sequence goes on from NC_137774.1 coordinate 5,753,276, forward strand.
TGTTGTTTTGCTTTCCTTTAATGCTCACCCAAGGATATGTTTCTATTTCTTTTTTTTTCTTCTTCTTCGAGATGGAAACATTGATTGGTTGCCTCCCATACATGCCACAGGAATTGAATCTAGATATGTGCCCCGACCAGGAATCGAACCCACAATCTTTTTTTTTTTTTAAATATATTTTATTGATATTTTACAGAGAGGAAAGGAGAGGGATAGAAAGCTAGAAACATCGAGGAGAGAGAAATATCGATCAGCTGCCTCCTGCACAACTCCCACTGGGGATGTGCCCGCAACCAAGGTACATGCCCTTGACCGGAATCGAACCCGGGACCCTTCAGTCCGCGGGCCGATGCTCTATCCACTGAGCCAAACCGGTTTCGGCGAACCCACAACCTTTTGGTGTATAGGACGATGCTCCAACCAACCAAGCCACCTGGCCAGGGCTCAATCTTGCTTTTAAGTGAATGGAAAGCAGTTACAGAAATGGCAAAGCGCAGCAGGCATTTTTGCCTGTCACCTACCTCCTCATCAGCCTTAACTGAAATAATGATGTTCCGTGGATTAATGAGTTCAGTCAAGATTTGTTGAGTGCCTACATGGGTCTGGGCACCTGGATTCATTGTTGAACAACACAAGCCACATGCCTTGCCAGTCACAGGCCTCAGAAAGCAGATTTGGGATCTGCTTTGATTTGGGATAGGAGGGCTGAGGGAGGTAAGAGGGGCAGTGATGGTGGGCATGGAGTGGCAGGTAGATGGCAAGCAAAGGTGGCATTTAAATGAAGCACAGCTCAGAGGACAAGAATAGCAGGAGTCAAGGGTCTAATGCACCTGGTATGCTTGAGGGGTGGTGGCTGGTAGGCCATCAGTAAGGGAGGACGTGGCATTAGGGGAGGCGGTCAGGTAAGTAAGTAGAGGAAGAGGAAATGGTGAGATGAGGTATTGAGAACTTATAAATACTGTGGGAATCTCCTGGCAGATTTCCACTAGGAGCATGATCTGGTTTGGTCTATTGTTTTAAAGGGAGTATTCCGGGGGTGCTGGGGCTGATTAGACAGTAGGAGGGAAAACATGGAAGCTGGAAGTACAGAGGATGTTTGCAGGGGCTCAGGTAAGAGGAAGTGGCGGGTTTCACTGGAGATGCAACAGTGCAGCTGCTGTGAAAGGTCAAGCTCATCTGCCTCATGAATGGACTGGATTTGGGGTGTGGCCAACATAGAAGAATCAAGGATGACTCCTGGGCTTCTGTCTTAAGCAACTGGGTGCGCTTTATCTTTGGGGGAAGGCTAGGGGAGAAATGGTTTGCAGGGTGCCAAGAGTTGTAATGAAACATAACAAAAGTTGAGATACCTCTTGGACATCCAATTGGAGATACTGAGAAAGCAGCTGATACGTGGGTCTAGAGCTCAGAGCACACAGCTAATTTGGAGCCGGCAGCTTAACTCTTACTCCAACGTATTTCCCACCATTTCATGAAGGTACTGGATGAAGCAAAGTGAGGTCTTCACAGTCCATGGGAGGGGCAGGAGGGCCTAAAAGCGTGGACTCAGTGGGGCTGTGCCTGAGGGCTAGGGGCCATGGGTATCATTTGCACTGTTGTGGGGGCAGGAAGAGGGCATAGCTGACTCTTGAGGCCTGCTCATTGCCAGTATCCTGACCTTCCTTCCACTGCCTTACCAGGCTTGTGTTGAAAAGGTGACTTCCTGTAGAGGAAGTGAGGAAACTCTAATTATAATCTGAGGGGGTGTCTGAAATGAGGCCAGCCAAAAAGAGAACGGCTTTACCTTTTCACCCATATCAGCTGCTGGCTACACGGATGTCCCCTTGTTCTCTTCTCTCAAGTGTCTTACGTTTGAAAATGTTTATACCAAAAAGTAGAAGAGATGCTTTTGAGTGGAAAGGCCACTGCCACGTCCTTTCGAAGGAGGCCGTGTCTTGTATACATTGAGATTTTTGTCACTCAGATCTTTGCCACCATTCAGACGTCAAGACTGCCTTGTGCCAGGAGAAGGCACATGGCCCAGTTTTAGTTGAGCAAAGGCCTGTGAACTTACCCGTCAGAAGTGGGGGAACTTGAGACGAACCTCCACCCAGTGAAGACAATGAAAGGAGGGGCTAGGTGCCGGGGCAGGGGGGTGACTTCTGAAAGGAGGACCATCTTTCGGGGCCTGGGCAGTGGGCAAGGAGAGTCCACACGATGATTTCTCTTCACGCTCCTTCCACGTGAAGGAAGGCAGGAGCTTCTTGTCATGGTTTCCTGAGACCCCATGCTCTCACTTAGAAGGACTTGAAACCGTCCACGGTCTTGGAATTCGGGGTTACGTCCTGGGAACGAGGGGCATGAGACAGCGGGGTGGAACAGAGGAAAGCAGAGAAGTCTGATGCGGCCCCAGCTAGGGAATGAATACCTGGCCCTCAGCGCTCACCAGGAAGGGCAGGTGAGCGGCAAGGGCGCGGGGACCCTTTATGGTGCATAGTAACGGCCGCAGCTGTGCAAGCAGAGATCAAAGATCACATCACATTTCAAGCTGCAGGGCCCTCGGTCCGATCACCTGCAGAGGTCAGGGAAAGGAATTTCTCCTCCCCGAAGAGCCCCGAGATTGGATGAGTTCCCAACAGGGGGGTTTGGCGCTGCCTTGAAGGATCGCATTACTGGCTACTGCCCAGCAGCAAGGGGACACGGGGGTTGACGGGGCTGGTGAGGCCATTCCATTGTTCCCCGGCAGGGCATCTGCCAAGCAGAAAGGAGCAACCCCGAGGAAGCCCAGGGCCTCAGCTTTTGGGGGTTCCCGTGTGGTCGGTGCCCAAAGCCTCCCTTTGAGGGTCCCCTCTCCAGGTAGGTACCCAGCCTGCGTTCTGTGGGTGCTGTGTTGGCCTCCAAACGCATCCTCCTTTGGAAGAAAGCAGATAGCTGAGGAGCCCAGGGTGAGGCGGGGCTCTGCCAGGAGCAGGACGGGCCGGGGACGGTGGGGCCATCTGCACTCTTTGCATGTCCCACTGCCCGCCCTCCCCTACCCCCAGCCCAGCACACACACAAAGGCAAGTAGCTGGGGCCGGGCAGCTCAGGCCTGTGCCCAGCTTCGTGGATACATGCTCTGTCGGACACAATGCCATCTGGCCGATGGGACACCCTGGCATCTCTGTCCAGTTGAGAAGCAGGTGGCCCCGGTGTTCGCTCTGAGAGGCTCCCTGGAACTGTCTGGACTTGGACCTTCACCTTCAACCTTCTCTTCCTTGCCTGGCCTCTCCCCCTCCCTCTTGAAGGCATTCCACACTGGGGGAGAAATTAGGAGGCTGTATTGCCATGGTGGGAAGAGGATTTTGTTCGATGAGAGAGAGAGAACAAAATTTAGCTGTCGAGAGATTGAGTAGATTGTTTTGTAAATATCTGCCCTCCCCCGCTCCCCTCCCCCAAGTGGTATTTCAAAGGTCTTTTCACACAGGGTCCTTCGGGGGTGACCGGGAGGCACGAGTAAGGCATGGAGGTGGGGTGGAGCATGAAACGTACCACCCAGTGAACATGGAGAGAACCAAGTGAGGGTGAACTTGGCCGCTTGGACTATGGCTGTCAATCAAACTAATGTGCTTGGGGGCGGTGGGGGGGGAGCGGGGGGGGAAGTTTGTCACCGGTTTTAATATCAGAAATTCCTTTACGTGGGTGGTAACTGGGGAACAGCTGCAGGTAGCTGAATCACAGCCCAAATCCTTGCAGAAACGCGGATGGGACCCCTGCCAACAGCGGGGCGATGGCTTTGCGAGCTGGAAGGGAGCAAGGCAGACTAGGAAGGGGGGTGCAGGCTGGGGAGGCAAGTTTTGAAAAAGCTGAGTTTGGAAGCCGGTGCATGTTTAATAGGATTAGAACACATGAGTTAGAGGCGGAACATTCGCAGCCCGCCTGCCTCGTTAACCAGCCAGCCGAGGGAAGGCCGGACCGGCTGCAGCCTCGGCAGGACAGCAGGGTGGTGGCCGAGCACCTGGGGTCCCTCCAGGGGCGCCCAGGCTGGTGGAGAGACTGTGGAAGTTCTTTTCGCTCCGACACGCTCTTCTGTGGCCTCAGAGCTTCCATCTGCCCCGCTCCCGGGTCCACTAACACACCCAGTTTGTCAACAGTGTCTGCGGATGCTCCATCCGTCCCTGTGTGACGTGGCCCAGGCCCGTCCACCCACTGCCTCGGCCCGTCCTGGGGAGGGAAGCGGGACTTGGGCCCCCTCTGTGGGCCTGGGCCCAGCCGGCCTCAGAGGGCTGCTGGGATGTGACTTTGAGTCTGGGGGTTTGAGTGACAGGTTGTGGGAAAGGGTTAGGTGAGCTGGACCACTTTTCTTCTCCACACACGGGTCCTGATTTGCTTGCCTGCTGACGTTAGCCGCAGGTGAGAAGGCTGTCGCAGACCCTGGGTTCCCGGGCCGGGTGGCCCCTGGCGCCAGGAGCTGGCGGGGTTCTCTCTGGCTCCCAGCTCTTGCCCTGACTCGGTGAGTGACGCTCCTTACTTAGATACAGAGGCCACAGGTCAGCCCAACCTGTCCTGAGCGGCTTTCAGTGCCATGGAATGAGAAACAAGCCCCCCCACACCCCCACCCCCGCATTGCTGCAAATATTTCACCTGAGACACTGCGCAGATCACATATTGAAGGGGCGGGGGTCACGGATGGGACCGTGTTTACAAGACTGAGGGCCATGGGCACTTCCTGTGATGGCACCTGTACTGGCTACACTCTCTAAGCCATGGCTTGGTCTCGGCCTGCTGGGGACCACGCCCAGTGGCTGACAGAGTCCAGCGTCTTTGCAAAGCATCACCGGGGGTTGGCGGTTAGCTGCGTGGTGTTGCCTCCTTGACTTTTCACTGACCTGTCCTCTTCCCGGTTCTGAATGGGGTGAAGAGTCAGACTTACAAGACCCGCAGGGGTTCTTCAGTGTCGGTAGAGGGTAGCGCAGAGTGATCAACAGCCCACGTTTTAGGACTGAACAGGCTTGGGTTCAAATCCTGGCCACCACTTAACTGTGCGACTTGTAAGCAATACTGAACCTCTCTAAACCGGTGTCTCTGCTGTAAAATAGGTAAAAGAGCGCAGCTGGCGTGGCTCAGTGGTTGAGCATTGATCTATGAACCAGGAGGTCCTGGTTAGATTCCTGGTCAGGATACATGCCCAGGTTGCAGACTCGATCCCCAGCATAGGGCGTGCAGCAGGCAGCCAATCAATGGTTCTCTCTCATCATTGATGTTTCAATCTCTCTCTCCCTCTCCCTTCCTCTCTGAAATCAATAAAAATATACTTAAAATAGGTAAAAGAGATCAGGTAAAAAACAAAAACTGCACCTAACATTCTTGGTATGCACTTCATGTACCCGGTACAGAGTCTCAGCCATGGTTACTATTACTAACAGCTGCCATTCAGAGAGCTTTCCCACGGTCAGCCGCTGTCTTAGCGAGTTACATGATTCATTTATTTGTGATCCTCAGCCCAGTGGCCTGCTCGGCTGATGTATCTGCCTCTTAGTTGAGGCAATGACTTCCCGAGAAGTTCTTTCTCAACCTGACACCCAGGCCTAGGACTTGGTCTAGATTAAGATCTGAACCCGGCCCAGGGAGGCCCCGGAGGCCCCAGTCCTTGGACAACCCAAAGGGATGCTTGGAGCCCTGTGATGGGTGGACTCCTGCCCGGATGCGGGGGCCTCAGGAATCCAGGGAAGCAGGGACCATTCTCAGGGCTCTGGGGAGCCCTGAGTGAGCAGTGTGTGTCCTGCCGGCTGTGTAAACACAGTAACCAAATATGCTGATGAGTTTCAGGGCCCACCAGATGGCAATGAGTACAGGGGGTGATGTGCTTCCCATTCCTTCTTTTCTTTTTATTTGTTCTGCGTGCTCGGGGAGGGACAGAATGTGAGACGCCCAGGAAGCTGTTATAACCTTAGATTTCCCTTCATAGATCTACAGCCTCCCTCACCTGGTCCTCGGGGCTTTGATGAAACGTCACCTCCTCAGGGCAACCTTCTTGGACCAAATCCATCAACTTCCCAGCATTTCATATACCCACCCTCTGTTGTCCCTTCCTCCTTAGCATTTGCTATGTGACGTCCCATATAGTTTAATCATTCCTTTGGTTTAATTTTGTTATTCCCTCCCCTCCAGCAGAAAATAAGTTCCCAGAGGGCAAGCGTTTTTTAAATATTTTTTAATTGATTTCAGAGAGGAAAGGAGAGGAAGGGAGAGATAGAAACATCAATGGTGAGAGAGAATCATTGGTCGGTTGCTTCCTGCATACCCCACACTGGGGATTGAGCCAGAAACCCAGGCATGTGCCCTGCTCAGGAATTGAACCGTAACCTCTTGGTTCATAGGTTGATGCTCAATCACACCAGCTAAGCCAACTGTGTGTGTGTGTGTGTGTGTGTGTGTGTGTGTGTGTGTGTGTGTGGCCGGGGGAGGGGGGTGGTTGTATATTACCATATGTCAGGTCTATAATAGTGACTACATGTTTTGAGTGAAAGAATTGATATGTGTCCCTCCTGGGCTAGCCTGGGCATGGAGCTGAGTTCTGCAGACATATTTTCTGGAGTCTTAGGAACATCCCACTTTTCCAGATTTTTGAAGGAGCCTGGGCAAGAGGGTCTACATGTAGGTCTTTCTACTCAAGTTCCTAAGACAGAGAAGAGTTCCTTGCTCAAATGCAAGGAATAGTGAAAATACTAGAATTAGATAGCATGATTACCCCCAGTGTCCCTCTTTGGGGGGGGGTGGTGTCTCAGCCCCAAGCATCCTCCCCCACATATCTCCTCCTGCCCTTACCAGAGACTGGAGCTTGTGCCTGGCCCTCAAGCCTCATCCTCCTTCAGTGACCAGCTCAGGGCTGCTGGGTGCTCCGGTGCAGGCTAGCTCCCCTTGGAAGCCTGACCTCTTTCCCTTTCACCGAAGGGAAATAGGTTTTTCTGTTTTATTTTGTGTGTATTGTTTTTACTACGTTGGGTGGTGAACGCAAAGGTAACAATAGTAGCCAGTGTCCCTGGACATGAACCAACAGTCAGTCCTCCTTGCTCTGGCTCGCTCCCTCTGCACTCAGCGTGAGCTCATCAAGAAAACAGAGCAAAGAAAAGGAAACTGGTCTTGGGACAGATGGAGTCATTTAATGGGAAAGCTGGGGACTGGGGAGGAGAGGAGAGGGGAGGAGTGGAGAGGAGAGGAGAGGAGAGGAGAGGAGAGGAGAGGAGAGGAGAGGAGAGGAGAGGAGAGGAGAGGGGAGGAGTGGGGAGATGAGGGGAGGGGCAGGGAGGGGAAGAATGGAGAGGAGAGGAGAGGGGAGGAGAGGAGAGGGGAGGAGTGGGGAGATGAGGGGAGGGGCAGGGAGGGGAAAAATGGAGAGGAGAGGAGAGGAGAGGAGAGGAGAGGGGAGGGGAAGGGAGGGGAGGGGAGGGGAGGGGAGGAGAGGAGAGGAGAGGAGAGGAGAGGAGAGGAGAGGAGAGGAGAGGAGAGGAGAGGAGAGGAGAGGGGAGGAGTGGGGAGATGAGGGGAGGGGCAGGGAGGGGAAGAATGGAGAGGAGAGGAGAGGGGAGGAGAGGAGAGGGGAGGAGTGGGGAGATGAGGGGAGGGGCAGGGAGGGGAAGAATGGAGAGGAGAGGAGAGGGGAGGGGAGGGGAGGGGAGGGGAGGAGAGGAGAGGAGGAGAGGAGGAGAGAGGAGGAGAGGAGGAGAGGAGAGGGGTGAGAGCTGGCAAGCTGCAGGAGGGTTTGTAATGGGCTTGCCGACATTGGTTTGGTAGAGGGGGTGGGGGTGGTAGAGCCAGCATGGGCTGTGAAGCATCCTAATCTCCCAGCCAAGTCTCCCTGTCACTCCAGAGAAATAAAAATCAAAGCCCATCGTGCGTTTCAGTCCATTTTTGGCCTCTCGCCTTTTTGTTCGTTGGACATGCCCAGTAGCTCTTCACGGTGGGTGCAGTCGCTGTGCCAAGTCCTCTGTCATCCGAGTTCAGGCTTCAGTTATGTAATGGATGCAATGAATAAGCAAAAGCCGTGGTTTGGTTTGGTTTTTCTCTCACTTGGCTGAGAATTCCATCTATCACCACTCTCTTTATTTTCCTTTCTTGTCCTCTTTGTGATATATATATTTCTGAATGAAGAGGGGATTGCAGGAGCAGGGTTGAGAGAGGTAACAATTTTTTCCTACATCTCTTTCACAAGCTTTGTTTTCTTTTTATAAGAAACGCTCACATGAAAGAAGAATTTTCCAAAGCTAAAAAAAGGTTGTGTGTCTACCAAAACATGATGGTGATGTGGTCCTTGCTCCTAGACCGAGGAAGGACACAAAGACACACACTCACACTCGGCACTCAGCAAGGGTCTGGGACGTGTAACATAAGTTGTGCACGGTACAGTAGGGGACGAGGGAGGCTGGTGGGTGGAGAAGGGATGGCTCTTCAGCATTTGCCCAGCAATCAAATGAGGGGGCCCATTGTAGGGTTACATACAACCCCCGCGAAAGAGTTCAGGGCAGAAAGAGCATGGCAGGTTGAGGGAGCCCATAGTCATTGCACATGGCTGCCATGTCAGATGGGTGAGGCCTGGGGAGTTGGAAGTGGGCAGGGGAGAGAAGGTCTCAGAGTGACGGGGCCGGGACATGGCACGCTGTGGACACCATGTAGCATTTTGGACTTTTTCTATGGGTGATGGGAAGGCATGGAAGCATATGGAGCAATGAAATAATGTGATCCAATCTGTGTTTTAGAAATCATCAATTCAGAGGATGGACTGGGGGATACATGAGAGCGGAAGGAGGGAGACCCGTTCATTCATTTATTAAGCAAGTATTTATAGAGCGCCTTCTGTATACTGGGCATCACTCCAGGCCCTGGAATATAACAACAAAACAAGAATATTTTCAGGAAGAGAAAGCCATATACACACACACACACACACACACACACACACACACACATACACACACACACACACATATGCATGTGTATATATATGATAGATCACTATATGCTATATATGTATATATGTATCTATGTGTAATAGGATGAGAGGTGTGAATGGGTTCTATTAAAAATGAAGTGGGCCCAGATATAGAGTGATGGGAGTCACAGTTCAGACTGAATGGCCAGAGAAGGGCTCTCGGCGCAGCTGGAACGAGCAGAGAGCTGGATGGAATAAGAAGCCCAGCCATGCCAATATTTGGGGGAAACTGTAATAATATGTTGGCAAGAGCAAGCACGGCCCACATTGGATGGTGATGACAGGGAGAGGCGACCGAACATGTTAGGAGTTGGAACTGAAAGGACTCCTCGCTGTGGAGAGTGAGAGAAGGGAAAAGGCCCCCGATGGGGCTGGTTTTCTGTCCTGGTCGCCAAGTGGGGGCAGTGTTATTAAGGGAGGGGGGGCACGTATTTTTTCAGAGGAAATGTAACCAATACATTAACTCTCAGTGGCTGGTGACACACGGCGGACGCTTCCATCTTCCTGGGCATTGTTCTCACCCTGGGAAGGTTCTGCATAACATCCATTCCCCTTTAAGAACAGAATGGGAGACCTCAGCCCCAATGGTCAGGACTTCGGGGACGGATCTAAGTTGGCTGAGCTTGTACCCTGTTTTCCTTCCTCCTCCCTTTTTCTGTTTGATCCTGCCCGTGAGGCCCCTGACTAGACAAAGTCAGGTCTTCGTATACCTTCGAGGGATGTAGCTCAGACAAGGTGTGAGAATAAGCCCACCTACCTCTACTCAGCGAGCAGAGTCTGCAGACCCACCATCCAGCCGCCGCCTGGCTTCCACACATTTCCGAGCAGATCCCGCACGCCAAATACCAGCAGGGAAAGGCAAACGTGGAGACTAGGGGAAGGAGGTGACCATGAATGTTCCGAGCTGGGTTCCTGAAGAAGTTTTTCAGCGGAGGGATGGCCACAGTCTAGTCTAGAGATTTCTGAAAGACGTTTGCAAAATGACTGGCCGGTGCGGCTCAGGGGTTGAGCATTGACCTATGAACCAGGAGGTCACGGTTCCATTCCCAGTCAGGACATGTGCCCGGGTTGTGGGCTCCATCCCCAGTGGGGGCCGTACAGGAGGCAGCCGATCAATGATTCTCTCTCATCATTGATGCTTCTGACCTCTCCATTACCCTCTTCCTCTTTGAAATCAATAGAAATATATATATATATATATATATTTTAAAAAAGACATTTACAAAATTGCCCAGTGGGGTCAGCGACTGGCTTTTTCCCCTTCACCCCCACACTGAATGCTGTTTGTGTGTGCATTTAAGGGAACTCTGATGGTACTTGAATTACTTACATATTTTCCCATCATTTTGTTAATTACACCGCGGTTTACTTCGCCTCTTGTGCAATTGGCGAAGCTAGAACGGGTGGCGGTGAGCAAAGCCACTTTTCTGTGGCACAGTGACCGCTGGCTGCCGGTGTCGAGACCTGCAGGGAGTGGCCGGGTATCCCACGGCCTTGCCCTGGTGAGCCTGTGTGAGCTCCGGGATGGGATGGTCAGTGACCCACCTGTGTCTAAACACTAATGTTGCGCCATCTCGACATGTTTCCAAACAGAACAGGGGAGGCTGGCTGGCTTGCAGTTGGACCACCTTTACGCGTTTTCCAGCCGGGCTGAAATTCCAGTTCAGGCTGGGAGCCTGCGCTCCTTCGAACCTTCTCACGGCTGATTGGCAGACTCGAAACACCCACTCTGTCTTCAGGAGGTGTCAGGGCCGGGTGTGGGTGGCATGACACGGAAGAGGCTCTGGTTTGGGGGAAAGAGTTTTTAATACCATCTTTAAAATTGTATATATTGGTTGATTTGAGAAAGAGAGAGAGAAAGAAACATCAATTTGTTCTACTTATTGCTGCATTCTGTGGTTGCTTCTTGTATGCGCCCTGACCGGGGATCGAACCTGTAACCTTGGCGTATCGGGATGACACTAACCATCTGAGCTACCAGGCCAGGGCTTGGGGCAAAGACTTTTAATGGGAATGGAGGTAAAACTTGAACTCAGTCCAGAAGGGTGTGTCCCCTTTGGACCAGCATGAGAGCAGGAAAAAAGAGGGGTCCCACTGTTCCTAGGCTGAACACCAACACCCTCATGATGGCCTTGGGGCCTCCTGTCTCCATGGAACGGACCCCCGCTGCCCCTCAGATCCATCTTGCGCCCTTTCTTGCCCTGGCACTGAGCTCCATCAAGTTTGGCCTTTGGCTATGGTCTGTGTCCCTAGAGTCGTGAGCTCCAGGAGGTCAGGGGTCATGTTTATCTGCTCACCATATTTGTTGATTGAATGAATGAAGGAATGAATGGATGGATGGATGACCTGGAGAGCTTCAAGTTGGAAAACTGCTCTAACGCTTATCTCAGGGATAAGTCTTTTTCTAGTAAATGACCCAGGACTGAAAAAGTTAAACATTCCTTCCTGACAGAAGATGTTGCCTGAGAAACCCAAGTGACTTCATCTGGTGGAACCTGCGGGTCTTGCCCTCTGTGGATGGGGTTACTCTGAGCCCCTCCTGAACATGGGTCTGAGGCTCAGGCTATGACTAAATGGTGCCTCCACGTCAACATGGATCAGGGGTCCACATTCCAACGCCAGGCGTGCGCTCTGAAGAGCATTTAGGCTAAACACCACGCCGGTCATGGAAAAGGAACCCTGAAACCTCATGTGACTTGGGCTCCACTTGGAAGCTTTAAAATCAGTAAACTAATAAATAAATAAATAAATAAATAAATAAATAAATAAATAAATAAAATAAAATAAAATAAAATAAAATAAAATAAAATAAAATAAAATCAAACTCACCCTCACTTCTGCAAAAGGAAAAAGCAGAATGGAATCAGGTCAAAAGTCAAGCCCCCATCACCTGGATGGAGTGTTTAATATGCGTGGGAACTGGGGGTTGGGCTGGGAGGCATCCCTCAGGGAGGGGCCTGGGCCCAGACTGGATGGAAAAGGCCCTGGGGGGGGAGGGTAAAGGAGGGCTTATCAACAGCAGACTTCCTCCCAGCAACTTTCATCTTTTTATACTATTTGTCTTGCAACTCCTTAAATCTCAAAGGACGTTGCAGTCGAAAAGCACATTTTCTAGGGGATAGGATGTGTGTGAATTTGGATTGGAGAGCCCGGGGGAGGGGCAGCGCCAGGCTATGGGAAGGACCTGGATCAGACCTGGTCTCCTGGCCAGCGCGGAGGTCCAGCCAGGATCTAAGTCAGTTTCATAGCTGCTCCAGCGACTGTTAGAGCAGACACAGTGTGGGTGGCTGCCAGGCCCCCACATCTCACCCCTGCTTCCTCCTCGGATCTTCCTTCAGGTCGTCATTGCTCTTTCTTCAGGATCCACCTGTGAGCGTCCTGTGTCGGAGAGAGGGGCTCTGATGGGAGGGCTGGGGAAGCAATGGCTGGAGGTACTGGACACGGGCCAGCACCCGGGAATATGTGTGGTGGGAGCAGCCGCCGGAATTCCTGTCCTGCTGTCCCCAGGACCCAGCGGTGCGACTAACTCTGAGCAGGACACTTCTTTCTGGGCCTGGGGTCTGTGATCTGTAAAAGGAGCCAATGAGATGGGAGGAGTGATCCATTTCCGAGTCTGTGGGCTGTCACTGGGTAGGTAGCCCCATGCATGAGGCTGCAGAGAGCTTTGCCTCTTCCACGTCGATAGTCGAATGTAAGATCTGGTTTGAACATTCTGGTGTACAGGGATGTTCTGACTTTGCTATTGGCAGGTGTGTGTGTGTGTGTGTGTGTGTGTGTGTGTGTGCGCACACGCTGTGAATATGTGATACATTTGTGCTATTCTGTCACCAGGTAATTGCGAGAATGGCTTCTACAATCTAGTCTCAGAGAAGGCAGGGCTACTATGACAGCTGTCCAGGTGCTCCTAGTGGGTTTGCATCCAATGACTGATCCGGGCGCATAAATGTGGATAGAAGGGTGCACAGGAGCCAAAGGGAGTGTCGCTGGCTAAGCGGGCAGCGCGTCTCCCCTCTGTTCCCACACTGCTCCTTCCTGTGGTGTTTCACTCCATCCCGGCAGCCCGGGTTGTCCCCGGCGTGGAGAGCGCACAGAAGTGCTGAGCTCAGCCTTGTTTCCTGCCGCACCTCTGGGGCCGCCCCAGCCTCGGCCAACCAGCAGGCCTGAATTACAGGCTGTTACGGAAGCCAGAAGGTTGCAATCAGGAGCTGGCTGGCAACGCTATGGGTCAGCAGAGGGGTCACCCCTGACTTATTTCCGTGTCCCCCTGTCCTGGCAGGAGGTCCATGGGGGCACAGAAAGCAAACACAGTGGAGGGCTCCAATCAGAAACAGCCCGTGACCTCCTCTAGCCCGGAGCAGCCACAACATTAGACTCTCCAGCAGCTCCCTGGGGACCTAGGTGGAGGCCAGGAAAGGGTCTCTTTGCGTCTGTGGCCGGGCTCTGCAGGGACTTCTGCAGATGCACACGAATCCATGCCCAACACGCCTGCATTGCCTGTGAGCCTATGGCACTCACGGGAGAGAGCTCTCAGGGGCTCCAAACGCATGCAGAAGGCTTGCGTTAGGTGCAGCCAGCTAGGAGTGACCAGTATCAAGGGCTGTCTACATATCCTTTGCCCTTTTGTTAGAAGGCTTTAAGGAGTCATCCTGAATGGCGTGCCTAATGAGCAATCGGATCAGGCTGCCTCCCTGTCACTCAGTGGATTTGACCAATCAATCAGCATCAGGGCGGATCAGCCCAGAAAGGCCCGGAAGGAGAGCTCACTTTGAAAGCAGTGTTGACAGGGATGGGGGTGCAGACCCGGCAGCAGGCCCCATCTCGGTTCTCTCTCCATTTAGGGCCTCACTGTCCCTGCTTCATGCTTGGGGACGCTCTTTGGCAGCAATGACCTCTCTCTGACCAGGGGGTTCCTTTTGGAATGGAGGGTCCCCTGCTAGTCTGATGGGTCCTCCCTCAGGAGCCCTTGTCCTGTACTTTTAATATGAATAGTACCTCACCTATTGACTTCAGATAACGGTTCTAATTTACATGTTGCTTTGCATGCAATTTGCATCACATTAGGCCCATTCCCCCTCCTATGAATATTTATCAATAGTCACATAGCATGGAAGAGGCTATATAAAGAGGAGGACTCCACCCTCCACCCCCTTCCGCCTCAGCCTCCTCTGCATCTTTGTTGCTTTTCACTGGCAGCCTCCAGCCCTTTCCAGTTCCTAATCCACCTCCCCACCCACTTCTCTGTGACAGCGTCTTCCTAAAAGTGATCTGGGGATGATCACCACTGTGGCTTCTAGGAGCTTCACCCAGCCTGGAAAGTGTTCCTGAGGAGTCAGAGCACACGGAAATTATACATTTAGACCAATTAGATCTTTAGATCATTTTCTACCCACTCTGCCACCCGGCCCTGGCTCCTTGCCTTTGAAGGCCTCCGAGTGTCTGCTCCTGCAGCTCTCACATTCCTAAGCGCAAGTCAGGAGGAGAGCCATGGGCTTTAGGCCACTTACACTGAGATGGGACCCTCAAGAGGAATGTAGCACCGGCTGTCACACCAGGGGCAAGCCAGCCTGGGGCTAGACTAGATTAGAATCATGTGTATTTTCCGGTTTCTATTCTGTGAGTAATATCCTAGAGCATTCATCAGCCTGTCCATCTAGTACACTCTTTTAAAAAATATACATATATATTTTTTATTGATTTCATGAGAAGGAGAGAGAGATAGAAACAACCATGATGAGAGAGAATCATTGATCAGCTGCCTCCTGCATGCCCACTGTGGGGATTGAGCCCACAACCCTGGCATGTGTCCTGACCGGGAATCAAACCGTGACCTCCTGGTTCATAGGTAGACGCTCAACCACTGAGCCACGCTGGCCAGGCCCTAGTACACGCCTTCTGAACTCCTTCTGGGGTGGTTTGACTTGCTTGGTTGGCATCCTGGATGAGATGGACCTGTGTCTTATTTGGGTCCAGTTGCTCCAAAGCCTTCTTCATAGCGTCATGTAGCATAGACCCTCTTTGAAATGAGACCTGTGTATGAGGCAGAGCAGTATAGACGACGCTGACTGGGAATCGAACTGGAGACTGCTGGTGCATGGGTCGATGCTTAATCACTGAGCCACACTGGCCAGGTCCCTTCTCTTTCCAATCTCACCCCTCCTCCCTATGAATTCTTTCTGCCAGCTTATAGGCAGAGAGGTGTCAGGATAGCCCACCTATGCCTTTAACTGGAGACACCAGGATGTGAAGAGATGCGTTCTTTGCCGGACATCTTGAGGCAAATGCATCATACCTAGCTGGGAAAAAGAAGTCTTCTTGGCCCATGCCAAGCCCTTCCTGGCCGCTCGGGGGGCTGTGTCTCCGGGCTCTGTTGGGAAGGGTGTGATACAGGATGACACGGCCCATGACAAGGGCCCTGAATTAATGCTGCTGAAGTGTGCTGGGCTGCCCTTGTGAGCTGAACACAGGGCAAGGCAGGCTGCATGCTCGCCGCGTATTCACACAGGTGCTGGGCTGACTCAGGCCCGTCTGCTGACTGGAGAAGCTGGAGGTGGGTGGAGGTTGTGTGTACAGATGGTTGTGTGTTCTGACTCAGGTCTCTAAGGTGTCGACACGGAGGGCACATTGGGAAATGCTCTATGTAGAAAGGGCTGACGGATGGCCTGGACTGCCTTCTGATCCCTTAGATACGTTAGGAAAGTCCGGCCAACGGAAATGGTGCCCTTCCTCTCCTTACCCCCAGTCCCCCATGTGTGCTAGCTGGCATGACACACTTTTTTTCTTTCCTGTGACCTCTTGTCAATTTAGATTTATATTTTTAACATTCTTTTTTAGTTTTCTTTTAAAAATATATTTGTATTGATTCCAGAGAGGAAGGGAGAGGGAGAGAGAGATAGAAACATCAGGGATGAAGGAGAATCATGGATCGGTTGCCTCCTGCACGCCCCCTACTGGGGATCCAGCCCTGGGCATGTGCCCTTGACCAGAATCTAACCTGCGACCCTTCAGTCCGAAGGCCAGTGCTCTATCCACTGAGCCAAACCAGCTAGGACTCTTTTTTCTTTTAAAGACCAAGGTAAGCCAGTTGTGGACATCGGTATAGGGCGCCTAGAGAGCATCAAATTATAGTAGTAATAGAATCAGCTGTATAGGAATACTTCCAGCCGCAAATCATAAAACTTTAATAACGGTGGTTTTAACATGAAAGGCATTTATTTGCCTCACAAGGAAGCCAGGAAAATGTAGTTCCAGGCTAGTTCATCACTCAGTGATGACTCCCAAATCCATGCTTCCTTCTACCTTTCTCTACTTTTCTTCCTCAGCTTAACCTATTGGCCTTTCACCCTCATGGATGTTGCCTCATAGTCACAAAACAGCTTCTGTAGTTCCGGGCATCGCATTTGCATTCAAGGCAAGAGGAGGGAAGAAATTAATAGTATTAGCAACCTGTCCCTTTTATCAGAGAGCAAAAGTCAATCGTACAGTCGAACTTTCGTTCCATATGTTGTGTTTATTCATGTTTCTGGAATCTCTCGCTTTTCCTGTACTTCCTTGCAGAGGGAACCCTAGGCTATAGTTCAGAGTTATGTTCTTCTCTTTTACTCTGACAAAGATAAAGAAGGAGATTTCCAAAGATATGAGAAAGAGGTGGAGAGACAGACAGATAGAGATAGAGATAGAGATAGAGATAGAGATAGAGATAGAGATAGAGAGAGATATAGAGAGAGATAGAGATAGAGAGAGATAGAGATAGAGAGATAGAAGTAGAGAAAAAGAGAGAATGAATTACCCAAGACATGGAGAGATGTACTTTGGTCTATTTCAGTTAATGCAAACTAACATTATGTTTTCCCCAGCCATAACTGTAACATCACCTGCTGTGAATGTACCTGCTTGCCCACTGAGTCCTCCTGCACCTCATTCGTTATTAGTAAGATTTCAAATTGAAGTGGCAATATAAGAAGGCCCATGAATAGGTAGTTGGCTGGATAGTCCATCTTACTGATAAATTATTTTTGGGGAGCAAAAAAGAAAGCCTGTTACAGGTGTGGAAATTAGCTTCCACTAAACGGTCCAGGACTGGACCTGGCATTTGGATAGGAGGCTTTCATACCTGCTTTAACATGTGTAAGAAACCTGACTTCAGCCCTGGCTGGTGTGGCTCAGTTGGTTGAGCGTCATCCTGTATACACCGAAAGGTCACCAGTTGGATTTCTGGTCAGGGCACATGCCAGGCTGCGGGTTCAGCCTGGATGGGGTATGTTGGGGGGAGGGAGGGAGGGATGGGAGCAAATAATCCTGCTTGGTGTTTCTCTCCCTCTCTCTCTCTCTCTCTCTCTCTCTCTCTCTCCCCCTCCCTCCCTCTCCTGAAATTCTATACAATAAAAGCCTAATATGCAAATCGACGGAATGGCAGAACGACCGGTAGCTATGATGCACACTGACCACCAGGGGGCAGACGCTCAACTCAGGAGCTGCCCCCTGGTGGTCAGTGTGCGCCCACAGGGGGAGTGCCGCTCAGTCAGAAGCTGGGCTCATGGCTGGTGAGCACAGCAGCGGTGGCAGAAGCCTCTCTGCCTCCACTGCAGGTGGGCGGTAAGGAGCAAGGGATCCTGGACTGCGAGAGGGATGTCTGCCTGCCGGCTTAGGCCTGATCCACACCCCCCAAGGGGTCCCAGACCAGGCTGAGGGACCCACCTCCCCTCCAGTGCACGAATTTCATGCACCGGGCCTCTAGTCAATAATAAAACAAAATATTTAAAAACTGAATTCAGACTCCAGTTCATTCAAACATTTAAATAATAATAATAATTCTTTATCCTCTCCTTTTTATAGTCTAAGACAGTGGATGGCAAACTACGGCTCGCGAGCCACATGTGGCTCGTGAGCTGCGGTTTGCCGCTCTGTTGACTAATGAGTTTGCTGACCACTGGGATAGGGGCTTAATCACAAGGAACAACAACAGCCTGTAATTATTGGAATCGAAAGTCTAGGCCCGTGGTCGGCAAACTCATTAGTCAACAGAGCGGCAAACCGCGGCTCGCGGGCCGCATGTGGCTCGAGAGCCGCAGTGTGCCAACCACTGGTTTAAGAGAATGAAAATGAAGGCCCAGGAATTTCAAAAAACTGTCCAAAAATTTCTCGGAATGAGCCTATTAAAAAAGAAGGAATTTTATTTTGTATTATCCAAGGCAGGTATCCAAGGCCACCACTTGGGGCAGACATTGCTAGCCAATCACAGTCCACTTCCTCCCACACACCTAGCAGACATCGCTAATCAATCGCAGCCAACGTAATGCTGGCTTATGGTTTCTTAACCTACTGGCCACATCCGTCACAGGCATCTTCCATTGCCTTCTTTGAATAGATCTAAAAACCAGAACACTGTTTCATTCAGTCAATTAAATTTTGTTTAATCTCTTTTTAAGAGGAGAAATGTCCTTTTAAACATGTTCTACCCCCACCTTCCCCATGATAAAGACCTCTGTTCAGTCATGGAGTGTGCCCCAGACTCTGCCATGGTGGCCTTGGGTTGCACACAGCTGGCCTTGGAGATGATCCCACGGAGAGGTATCAACTTCTCTGCAGGAAGCTCCTCAGAGACACATGGCCAGTGGGTGACCTGGAAGGGCCCCCACCTCTGCTTCCCACAGCTGGAAACACGTGTTGGTGGGTGGGATGTCTTGGGTAGAGAGTCTTTGCCCCAGAATTAGTGGCGCTAGCATATCCCCTTTCCCACAGGGTTCCAGCATAATTGAGCAGGCCACCTGGGGAATTATTCACAGGGAGCTGGGCTGAAAGGACCTGAGAATTCTACTTCTTTGGATTTTGTGCGTTTAGAGAGGAGCGGATTGGGGGAAGGGGGCCTATTCCACCGATAGCCCGATAATTAAATGGTGGTTGATATTTCTAACCATCGTCACTGACTAAAGAGCCAGTTAGAATATGACCACATCAAAAAAGTCCTAGCACATGTGTTAACCCAGCCGTGGGCAAACTACGGCCCGCGGGCCGGATCCGGCTGTTCTATCCGGTTCTCTTGCTCTCCCCTCCACTCCTTTACTTTGAATTTATATTAGTTCACACAAACACTCCATCCATGCTTTTGTTCCGGCCCTCCGGTCCAGTTTAAGAACCCATTGTGGCCCTCGAGTCAAAAAGTTTGCCCACCCCTGTGTTAACCCTTTTTGAGGCAAGCTTGTCTTTTCAAGGCAATGACTTTTGTTATTTCGGTTGCCTTCAGCCTTCTTGGATGGCTTGCTGAGCCTGGCTTTGGATGTGAAGGATAAGGAATTTGAAATTCACATGTGTGTGTACAGCACAATTTTCATTTGCAAATTACTGTCTCATGACAGAGACTGGGATTCTAGAAGTGTGCTCTAGGCCTTGTCTACCCTACCAGATACCCATTCATTCTTACAAATGAATAGCAAAATCGCCCAGCCAACGTGGCTCAGTGGTTGAGTGTCGACCTATCAACCAGAAGGTCACTGTTCCATTCCTGGCCAGGGCACATGCCCAGGTTGTGGGCTTGACCCCAGTAGGGGGGGTGGGGGGGGGGCAGAAGGCAGCTGATAAATGATTCTCTCTCATCATTGATATTTCTCTCTCTCTCTCTCTCTCTCTCTCTCTCTCTCTCTCTCTCTCTCTCTCTCTCCTCTCTCCTTTCATCCCTGAAATCAACAAAAAATATATTTTAAAAATTAATAGCAAAATAGCTAACATTTATTGAAATTTTCCTCTTGCTAGGCACTGTTTTAAGCACATTATATGTGTACCTTTAATCCTTGCATTCCTTTACATCAGGGGCTATTAGCAATCCTATTTATAAATGAGAAAATGAAACCCAGAGAAGGTAAGGGACTTTCCCAGGGTCACACAGCCATGAAGTGGCAGAACCTGGGGTGGAACCCAACTGAGATGACCTCACAGCCAGTAACCTGAAACCCAGTTCCCATTCCCATCCCTTGCACCTTGGAGATGAACTAATTATTGCTCAACATCTGTTTTCCTTGAACGAAGATGAAGAGATTTCCTCTCTGAGCAGCAGTACCGGTTCTAGGCCTCCCGCTGCACCCTGGTTCGTGTTTCCTGCGTCTTTGCTACAAATGGAGAAAACCCGAATCCTCAGGGCACCAGACCGATTCCTGGATCTTTATTATTTTTTCCTAACTCATGTTAACATTGCCCTTCCTAGTCTCCCTTCCGCTTCCTCATCCGCTCCCCTGGGCCAGCATTCCAGGGGCAGCAGAAGCCATTAGCTGGGGAGCCCCAGTTGTTGCTTTCCAGCTTCCTTTGATCCTATTTTGTGGTTGACTTGGCGAAAGTCCACATCTGTCACCAACGGGCTTTCAAGAAGCTGCGACTCATATCGGATTTGACCTCCACACACACCCCGTTCTGAGGCTTCCATTTCCTTTCAGGGCTGGGCGTGTGAACGGGGTTGCTCTCATCCCACATCTCTCTGTCTTGCTCTCCGTCTCTTCCCTCTCCTCCCCCTCAGTAATCCTTGGGGCTCAGGAAGGACCTTAGCATGTTTCTGTTGCTGTGTGGCATATGTTGTGTCCTAATCCTTCCTGTGTTTGCTGTAGGTATGGCGGTTCTCCAAGACAAATTACCCATGTTGTTGAGGAGGTCACGGGGCTGGCGTGGCGCGGATGGGGTGGGGGGGAGGGAAGATGTTTGTGGTGATGCACTCCCGGGGCCGCCTCCGCCTCCCGGCCTGTTCAGGGCTTGTCTGCCTGCGAAAGTGCTGGACCCTGAGACCCCAAGCTGCGAGCTGGCAGGAGGGGAAGGAAGAGGAGAGCTCTGCCTACCGGCCCTGTCATCTGATGAAGGGGAAGCTTGTGTGGGCCAGACCTCGGGCAGCAGATGTTGGTGGAGGACCTGCCAAGACCGCGTTGAGGGGAAGGCCGCGATGCATATGTTACTTGACACGGCGGGGGGGGGGGGGGTGGGGGATTAGGGAAACCATGAGGAAGCATGCCTCGTCCCTTCACACCGTGACACCTCGGGGATGTGAATGATGAGAACAGAGAGGCACCATCCACGCACACACACGGAGTGACGGGCCCGAGGGCAGGCAGCGTGAATGATGCCTTTGCTTGCCCCCCCTCTCCCACCCACTACCCCGCACCCCCCTGCTGGGCCGATTGGCAGGCGTGGTGAGAGGCATTGTGCGAGCTGCAGAATCCAAAGCAGGAGCCATTTGATGGAAGAGCTGCCTTGGGGTTGTCCTCCCTCGTTCTGCCCAGTTAGCCTTCCCCGCCCATCCCCACAGCGATAAGGGATGTGATGCGGTCGGTCCCTTTCCCTGCACTTTGCAAATGAAGTCATGTGGAAGGCGGCCAGAGAGGCCAGCATCTGTCTTTGTGGATGGCACCAGGAAGCACCAATGAAAATGAATGCTATTCAGCGGGCTCCGGTCCTCGGGGAAAGCGGGCAATGGGACCATTGGAAATCGGAGACTGGGCTAAAGAGAACCAGGCATCGAGTGGGCAGAAACGGGCCAGATTCCACGGTTCCTTTCTTTCCCTTTGTGTGAGGTTTTCATGGGACTCTACTTGCTCCTGGGGGGTAGGAGGGGGGTAGAGGCAGGCAAGAGATGCAAGCTCTCATCTGCATTCCCTACCTGTGAAATGGGGGTGGGGAAGAGGGAGACTGTGGAAGACTGGCCTTGGAGAAGCACATTTTGGTAATGAAATGGCTTTGGCCATGACGCCAGGGTCTACATTTCTTTCCACGGCTGTTGCACTCCCGGAGGAGGGGAGAGGGCCATCCAGTTGCCCTTCTGGATCCAGTGAGGCCGTGGAAATTCTCTAAGCTGGAGGAGCCCTGCAAAGAGCGGTCAAGGTTGTATAGCATTCCCAGCAAATGAAGCACATCTGGAGACCAAGATTTGGTTGCCTTCCATAATTTCAACCTGTTTCCACCAGAGATTCCAGGAGGGAGAGAGAGAGGAAGGGGAAGGGAGAGGGTCCTAGAAAAAGAACTGCTGGGAGGGAACCATGAAACGTGGTGAGGGATGGAGAATGAGCGAGGGAGCGTGTGAGAGAGGACGAGGAGGACGAGCAGAGACAAGGGGGAAAGGCTGCAGCCTTCGACATGAGAGAATGTGTGTTCAAGTAGGTGAGGCCTAGCAGCTGTGTTCATCGTCACCCACTCCTGGAAATTTCCCCGCAGGCTGGTGGGAACCATTTATGGAGGCACTGAATGCAGCCAGAACTCAGACAAGGGGAACCGTAAGAGTGTGCACACTGTGGCTGAAATATCTCCCCTTCTCTTGACCGAGGGTTGCCCCTGAGAAGTCCTCAGACTGCACAGCTGTTTTCAGACCCTAAGAAACAGTGTAAAGAAATAGCGCCAGGATGGGGGCAGCTTGATGGACAGCAGGAAGAGCCGGGGGTATTTCTTCTCCTGATCTCATTATGGTGAGACTTCTCCTATCAGAGATGCATTCTGGGAGATTGGTCTTGAAGGGATTCTGCAGTCATACGATTTCCTCCCGGCCGGGCCAACGTGAGACCCAGAGCAAGGTGTGCTCTGTGACCCTGAGTCCTCTCACCGGTAAACCACCCACCACTCTGAGGTCCAGAAGCTGAGGGGAAATCTCTGCATAGGGCTGGGGCCCTGTCCGATGCCCAGTGGGGACCTGGTAACATTTTGTAGAGTGAATGAATGAAGTAGTTATGTTTTGTCTTTTCCCCTTCCCACATCTTATCTCCACCCCCAACTGGCTTACTTTAGGCTTTCTTTCAAATCTGATGAAAGAAGTTAAGAGGAACCATTAGGCAAGGGGTGATTTGGGTGCCCCAGGCCCAGGAAGCAGCCGTCCCCAGCCCAGTTTAAGGGCCCTGAGACATCTGTAGTTATGTTGGTTCTTGACTTTGTCCAGAGCTATCGATGGGGACTCCCCTGGCTCAGGGTGAGAGTGGGCAGAGAACTCCCTTCTGATCAGAGAGGTCTGCAGGAGTGGCTGCAGCCCGAGGTGTCTCCAGCCTCTGACAAGCAGGTGACATGACCCCTTTGAGGAATTCTGAGCATCTTTGCATCTTCCTAATGAATTCCAAACTAACCAATCAGAGAACGAAATACAGCCTGGGAAGTAAGGGAGAAGGGAGTGAGAATGTCTCCTCAAGGATTTTCTCCCTGGGACCAAAGTATTTACATTCAGATTTGCATATGATTTGCATATAATTTGTGTCTGGCTACAAAGCCTGTCTGTTGTTCAGATAATGTTTAAGCTAAAGTTGATTTGCAGAATGTCCACCCCTCCCCCTTTCCTTACTCTACCTACTCAGACATAGGGTGGAGGTGTCAGGGTGTCAGGACTGTCAGGGGACAAGGTTAGTCCTGCCCCACCCCCACCCCCCAGCCTGGTCACATGCTCTCTGTCAGCAATGCTGCCAGCTAGTATGCATTTTATTGTCACCGCAACTGAAACCAGGACAGGGCTGCTTGGAAAGCTGGGAGCAATAAAGGGGAGAGTTATCCAGATAAGTTAAAAAAAAAAAAAAAAAGTAAAGTCTGGGAAAATGATTAATGATACGAGCTAACATTTATAAAAGTGCCTTCAATGTGCCAGACATTGTTTTCGGTGCTTTCTATGTATTATGTATCTCATCCTCCTAACAGCCCTATGAGGTGAGTACCACTGTTACTTCCATTTCAGGGGTGGGCAAACTTTTTGACTCGAGGGCCACAATGGGTTCTTAAACTGGACCGGAGGGCCAGAACAAAAGCATGGATGGAGTGTTTATGTGAACTAATATAAATTCAAAGTAAAGGAACGGAGGGGAGAGTAAGAGAACCGGATAGAACAGCCAGATCCGGCCCGCGGGCCGTAGTTTGCCCACGGCTGTATAGATGAATAAACTGAGGCACGCAGAGGGTCAGTAACTTGCCTAAGATCATGCAGCTTGAAAAGAGAGGGAGCCAGGACTTGAATGGGTCCTCACACTCCAGCCTGTGGTTTAACCAGCCTGCTAGGCTGCGAATAGAACAGGGAGGCAGAGCTCTGGCCAGCTCTTCACTTCAGGCTGCAGGGATGGCCGCTGTGGCCACGAGAGGGTTGGGGACAAGATGTGTGGACATCCAGGGGCTCAGGAGATGGAAAGAGGTGGTAGGGCCCCCAGCCCTCAGCACCTGTGATGAGCTGCAACCCTTCTGGTGTTTTCCGAAGCCACCCATGTTCACTCTTACTTTTGACAGAGAACTCCCTTCGGGGCAAGAACTGGTCTGAGCCTGCGACAGTGAGAAATCCCTGGTCAGTGGCCCGGAGTGAGAGGGTGGCTGGTCAGACAATGGCAGGGATGAGTCACCCTCCGTACCGTCAACAACTCCAGGAATCCATGTGATCAGGCTTTGAATGACCACAGGGAGAGTGTTACCACAAGGGAAAGGAAAGCGAGGGGCCACTGCTGTGTGGCTGTGTGCAAATAACTCCACCTCTCTGTTCAGTCCCACTCTTCCTTTTCAGCCTGGATCTGAAATGCACGCGTTCCTCTGGTGTCCCTTCCTTGCTTGCTTACTCTTTATGTTGTTTATCGGGGTGTTGTCAACTTCTGCCACATGAGAAGTGGCCGGCGGCAGCTGGGAAGTGCAGGGGATTGTAGCTGAAAACAAACCTCGCCAGAGCAGAGCGGGGGGGGGGGGGGGGGGGGGGGGGGGGGGAAACATAATTAATGAAAGATGGTGGCGCGGCCTCCGGTTAGCATTGGCTGAGGCCCTGTGAGAAACTTCCCGGAGCCGGCCTTGTTGTCGAGGAGAGGGTGTTGTCATCTGAATTGATTTGCATGACAATGGGCCGGCCCCTCATTATGCACAGGGATGCTAATGGGCACCAGCCAGAGTGCATTTCCATGGGAAAAGGATCTTCCTTTGAGGAGGCAACCTCTTCCTCCTCCCCCTCTCCCCCTCCCCTCCTCCTCTCCTCCTTCCCATCCTCTACCTCCCCTCCTTCCCATCCTCTACCTCCCCTCTCTCCAGCCCCCTCCCCCCTCCCCTCCCCTCCTCTCCTTCCTCCCTTCTCCCTTTCCCCGTCCTCCTACTGCCTCCTGCCTCTTCCTCTGCCCTCCTCCTCCCCCTGCTCCCGCCCTCTGTTCCTCCTGCCCTCCGCCTCCTTGTTGCAGTGGACAGCGCCTGTCCCTCACCTTGGGGAGGGAAGGGGGTTTGCGTGGGGAAGGAGGTGTGATGTGTTGTGTATAATTGAAAACAAATGGACCCCCCAGTCGTGCCAGCCTCATGGTAATGGGGTGTTGACACTGGGGGAGAAGCCCGGTGGGAGCAGGTGGGACCCCAGACACCGAGGTGCAGGGTGGGAGTGGGGACGGGACGTTGGCATGGACATTACCTCTGGAAGCGAGCTGTTCTCTTGTAGCTTTGCATCCGCACTCCCTGGAAGAAGGGCTTCACACTCGGCACCACCTCGCCCCACTCAGCCTTGCCTCCCTCACTCGCTCCGGGAGGCTGCGGCATTCAAGGCGAGGGTTTGGAGCCAGATCATCTGGGTTCAAGTGCCATCTCCACTGTGTACCAGCCATACCAGCTGTCAGACTTCGGCTCTGTGACTTAACTCTGTGTTGCCCAGTGTCCTCCGGGGTAAAGCTGGGAGCCCAGTGCCTCCCAGGAGGCTCAGTGCTTAGAAGCCACGTGGCAGCTGCTAAATGTTAGGTCCTCACCCTTCCACGCAGGGCCTCCATGGTCTCCGTGTCCCTTTATAACATAAGCCAGGGGGTCTTTTAGACGGCTAGGTGGTCGACTGTCCTGTCAGTCCCACCCCCACCCGCCTGGGTTGTCCCCCACACTACCTCCATGGAGGGCGTGGGCTCGGTGGGACGGGCTGGCTCGCCATCAGAGTGCCCTTGGAAGGAACTGTCCCTGATTTGTCACATTGTATCCCGTAGGTCAGCTGAGGGCCCGACTCATCGGACTGTGGTTGCTGCAAGTTCCGGAAAGCTTATCTCAACGTACCTCCCGGGATGGAGTGCTGGCCTTCCCCAGAATGAGATTCCATTGCAGAGTGAAATGACTGTGCCTAGAGGTAATCCGGAGCTGCTTCGCTTTGCACCACAGTGTCCCCGAGGAGGAGACACAGGCCGACTCGCTGATGGAGCGCCTGACCCACCCACTGGCTTGGAGAATGAGTCGTGGGCCCTTTAGCTGCATTTCTCACCCCTTCTGATGTGAAGTCACAGAGAGAAGACCTCCTTCTACAGACCAGGCATTGGCTGTCACTACACCACATGCAGAATCTGCAGGAGCCTTGGTCTCGGACATCCCAGCCCCCAGAACTATGAGAAATGAACTCTTCTCTTTTTAAGCCACCCAATGCATGGTATTTTGTTATATCAGCCCACACAGAGTAAGACAGTGTCCATCAACAGTCCCAGTCCTGGCAGGGCGAATCAGATCCAAGGATAGGGACCAGGTGGGCAAGAACCCTGAAGTTTCATATTGCCCCAATTACAGTCACAGCAGTGACCACACACACACACACACACACACACACACACACACAACTGGTAGGCATTGAGTTACAAATTGGAATGAAATATCTTCTTAGAAGGCTCCCTCTCAGGTAAGAAAACAGATTATCTGATTGTTGCAATAAATGCTAGAAAAGAGGTGATTCAGGGTGCTCTGGGCAGAGAGAAGGTTGACCCAGCTGAGCGGGGAAGGCTTCCGGAGGAGATGACTCACAGGGCATGGAGGATGAGGAGGAGTTCCCCAGGTGAAAGGTCAAGAGATCGGCAATGAGAGCCCATTCAGGTACAGCCACAGCTGTGAGAAGCAGCAAGGAGTGACCATTAGCACGGTCTTGCTTTCACCTAAGGCAGTGGTCGGCAAACTCATTAGTCGACAGAGCAGCCAACTGTGGCTCGCGAGCCGCATGTGGCTTGCGAGCCGCGGTTTGCCGACCACTGTCTAAGGAAGCAGAGCAAGGCGAGGTGAGAGGGGAGGCTGCTCAGAGTGGAGAGAGGCCGGTACTAAGAGCTTTCCAGTTGGCCAAAGAGATTAGGCTTTCCTCCATAAACACGGGGTGCTTTCGAAATGCTCTCCCACAGAAGATGGGTACCGTCAGGATCGTTCCTAAATGATCAGTCCTTAGGCGAGAGTACTACTCCAAGTTCTAATTGTCATAAAAGGGGATGGCTTCATGAAGGGGGTAACATTTGAGATGAGCATTGAAATCCAGGTAGAATTTGAACACGCAGAGACGGGGGAAAAATATTCCAGATGGAGGGAGGAATATAAGCAAAAAACAAACAAAAACAAACAAACAAAAACCCCTCAAGAGATTTGGGTAAAAGAAGGAGGAGGAGGAGAGAGGAGGAGGTGGAGGAGGAGGAGAGAGGATAGGTCATTCAACGTGAATGATGCGTAGAGTGGTTAAAGGGGGAAATCATGTGAAAATCAAGTCAACAATGTAAATGTCGTCAAGATCATGGAAGGCTAACTTGGTTGTCTTTTATTTGCATTAGTTCCCTGCCATTTGGCTCATGAAGTCTTCTGAGCAATAATCAGTCCTGCCCCGTCCGTTCCTTGGGACACACAGCCTTTGCCCTTGGCATCATTCCTCGTGGTGGTTGGAGGTGGTGCCTCTCTTCTGAGATGGCGGCCAGGCTCCCAGCGCCAAGGGTGAGAGACTCGCTCTGTGCACCGATACTTCCTTCTGCTTCACTACAAGAAGGGTCTGTAGACTGTGACATGATGGTGTCCCCAGCCACTGACAGGCATGCCCACTTGCTCATTCCGCCGTTG
Organism: Plecotus auritus; assembly: GCF_963455305.1. Taxonomy (NCBI): domain Eukaryota; kingdom Metazoa; phylum Chordata; class Mammalia; order Chiroptera; family Vespertilionidae; genus Plecotus; species Plecotus auritus. The sequence continues at coordinate 5,780,979 of NC_137774.1, forward strand.
GCCCAGGTCAGTAGTCACCTGCATGTAAAGTTAGTTCTGGGGATGGGTAGAGCACTACTGGTTAACAAATGTATGGGTTGGTATGTTGTAGGAGTTACTTACATAACTACTCCAATAAAACGACTTGGGTAAAAAGCAACTGGTGGCTACAGCGACTGACTTATAGGATCTTTTGCCCAACACTTCCCTCTCATGGCTGGCGCGTCGCCCCCATTTTGGACTTCTTCCCGTCTTTATAGCTTTAGTGAGATTCTAGTTCTGAGACTCAAGGAAACTTTGTAAGCCTTCCTTAATGTAAAGGAGTTTGGACATGAACTTGAATGGCTATTGAGCTGATTTTCCAGCTGACAGGAGATGGTTAATTGCACGCTGTCTGCAAGAGTCTTAAAAATCTGTCTGGCCACGTTAATAGTGGCTTGACATTTACAACTTGAGACCACTGGGGGTGATAAAGAATCCAGGGTCCCCGCAACTCAGGGTAATAACCCCTTTGGTGAAAACGAAAGCACAGTGGGCAGGTCTCGCAGCCCTATAAACCGAGATGATCAAAGGCACACGTGGTCCAACGTCAGCGTCTCCGATAGGACTCTGTTCTCTCCTTCTGGGACGGCGTCTGCTTGTTCCAGAGCAAATGCGGTCCGTGGAGAGCAGGACTCACATGGGGGGGGGGGGGGGGGGTAGGGAGGGGCCTGCTGGCACGCTATAGGGAGGAAACGCTGCATCATTTTTAGAGACCAACTTTTCCCCGATATGGGATTTTATTCTAACACCTGAAAAGGAAGACAGGCAACTTACCCCAAGCGGATGATCTTTTCTCTCCCTTGACTCCTGTGTCGAAAATGCAGGGGTGACGCTTACGGATGGAAGACACCCAATCTGTCTCCCTGAAAGAGTGTGGGAACGTTTTCTAGAGTTCACGTGGGATATCCTGTCGAGGGATAGTGTCTAGCGAAACCGTTGGGAGGGAGGACAGGGTCAGCAGTGGTGTGAGCGGCTCCCGCTCTGTCCAGAAGCTTGGAGTCCTCAGTGGTCCTCCGCTGCCCCTTGCCCTCTGGCCCCGGTTCAGCGCTCAGCCGGCCTGACTCTCAGTGTCTTATTGGTTCTTCTCGCTGTTGCCCTTTCACCCGAATCCCTGGAAAGTGGGGCTAACGGGCCCTACCCACCTCACCGGGTCATCAGGAGGACCCAGTAAGACAGGTGCCCAGCATGAGGTGCTAAATAGAAGTTCCACAAACCACAGCACCCTACCTCTCATTCTCACCCGTATGGGACACACACACAAGGGGTGATGGAGATTTCCTTGGAGAGTTGGTGTTCATGGGTTCTTCCGCCTCTTAGTCCACATGTCTGCAACTTGTTCACGGTTCACACCATGCATGGTATTTTCCCAGTTAAAAAGAAAAGCGTAGTGCCAGAGTAGTAAAGAAACCCTACATATAGCAAAGTTGCTCAGGGGGAAGCGCTGTATCTATTGTGGATAGTGGTTACCTGGACGCAGCAGATGAAGAAAACGCATTGGCTGTGTCCACACTTTGTGGGCTGAGCCAGTCCCATCCCAATGTTCACCAATCATGCCATCTTCTCAACAAACAGGCATACCATCTACTTGAATTCAGTTGAGCAACCCCCTTCCCTGCCTCCCTTGAGAATACACCTCTCCCTGCAGGGAGCGGAGTTACCCAAAGTCATCAGCAGTGGCCCTGTGAGACCCAAGGTCATGGTGGTGCAGAAGCCACGCCTTCCAGAGGTTGCTGCTGGTCAGGGGCTGAGCACAGCAAGGGTGCCTGGCTCAGGGAGCTGTGCTCTCGGGAGACCTGGCATTCCTGGGAAGGCTGACTTTGGCTGGAGAATTCCCATGTGGTCTTGCCTAGCGCTCTACGATGCTTTTCTCTCTCCTCCATCAGGGTCAGACTTGTCTTGTGGTCTGACAGGGCTCCCAGCTTTTCCAGCTCCCTCCCTGTTTTCCCTCACACAGGCATTTCCTCTCATAAAGCCCTTGCAATTTCATCCCATCCCAGCATCTGCCTCTCCAAAGACCCGAGCTAATACATTGTGGGGTTTTGCTTGTTGTTTTTCATTTGTTTTTGTTAGTTTGTTTTTGTGTTCCTGTCTGCAATCTCCAGGGTGCCAAGCCAGAAAGATCCTTGCTGGACTCTCCCTCCAAGGAGGGAGGGAAATTCCAGGGTTCCCTGCATGGCCTCCCTTGGAACCAAACCCTGAGGTGCCCTGATTTCTTCCTCGAATGGCAGACGGCAGAGCAGCTACAGGCTTGGCAGTGAGCTGTGCTGGTTTCTAGGAGAGTAAATACATTTTGCTTCTTTGATGACAGACCTAGACTAGACATTGTCTGGAAAGGGGGTTACAACCCTGCCTCAGCTACTTCGGAGCTGGGACCTGAGGCTTGGCAGGTGAACATAAGGGAACTCGTCTATAAAGTGGAGATCATAGTACCCATCTCATTCTATGAGAAGCTATTCAATATCTTCCCTCCCTTTCTCCTTCCCTCCATTCCTCCTTTCTTCTCAACCTTCTTTCCATTTTTCCTTCTTTCCTCCCTCCCTTCCTCCTTCCTTTCTTCCTTTCCTTCCTTCCTTCCTTCCTTCCTTCCTCTCTTCCTTCCTTCCTTCCTTCCCTCCTTCCCTCTATTCTTTCTCCCTTTCACTGATAATTATTGAGGGCTCACTATGTTCCTCTGTGAGAGTGGAACACTGTGTTACCTGCTAAGTGCGATGAGTGACACCTAATAAAAGAATAAGGCCCAACGCTAGCCATCGAGAAGCTTGAGAGCTATGGCTGTAGAATAGACAACCCTCCTTAAAAGAGCTGTGAAACGTCAAAGTAAAATACAAGTAAACACCTGGGAGTTATCTAGGTAGCACGGGGAACAGGCCTGGGCTACACCAGCTCGAGTGACTCCCTTAAGGTCTTAGGAGGAGAGGATTTAGGTCTTCCGAGTTTAATTAGGAGAGAGAGTAAGAGACCAAGACTCATGTGAACACAGACCCACGGCAATGGTTCCCCACCAGGGCCGTTTTAGAGAGGCTTTGGGGTTGTCACAGCTGGAGAGGGTGCTATTGCCAGGGAGTGCTCAGAGGCCAGGGATGCTGCTGAACCCCTCTATATAATACATACACAGGACAGCCCCCTTCCAGGAGCACGTCAACCGTGCTGAGGTGGAGCAAACCCTGGTCTACCAGGGTGATGTGCGATGGGTGTGGGACGGATTATCCAGGGAGAAGGTTGGAGATGGGCCCGTTGGGGAGCGGTGAAGAGCGGGGCTGGAAAAAGAGCCGCAGGGGTTGCTTGGCTCAGAGCGGTGTTTAGGACCCGGCGCTGTAGGTTCTTGGACAATCTAGAAACACAAGCAAATTGCGGCTCCTGGAAACGCTGGTGGCAGGAGGAGGAGGGCGAGAGCTGCACCCACGTCAGCTCTTCCTAGGCAGCGGCGATGGAGACCCAGGCTGGACAGAGCCCCCGGGACCTGAAGACTCACTCCTGCCACATTCTGAAGACAACAAAGTCATCAAAAGCCCGGGGTGGGGACCTCGGTGTGCCAGCGTTCTTTGAGACCGAGCTTTGTCCTTCGGGCCTCAGGGACGTTGCCTGGCTTGTAGAATGCCATTCTTGTTAGGAGAGACACTGGTCTGCGCCATCTTAAGGGGAAACATATCCTTTTAATAAGTTTCTAACTTTTCTTAAGTGTGACGGGACCACCTCTCTTAGGTGCTCTAGACTCGAGTGAGTTAGCACTGTGGGCTTCGACCACTAAGCCGGATCTATCTATCTATCTATCTATCTATCTATCTATCTATATCTTTTAATGGAGAATATTCTTTTTTTTAATCTTTATTGTTGAAAGTACTACAGATGTCCCCTTTTTTCTCCCATTGACCCCTTCTAGACCGCCCCATCCCCCACCCCAGGCCTGTGTCCATGGGTCATGCATATATGCATAAAGTTCTTTGGTTGATCTCTTTCCACCCACCTCCACCTTCCCTCTGAGTGTTTTATTTATTTTTTAAATAGGAAAGTTTAAGTAAAAACAAAAACAAGACAAAAGTTCTCCTGGGAAGAAGGCCTGTTGTTCCATCGAGAGGGTTTGGTTCCTGTGTGGATGCTCTTCTCACCACGCTGTTCCGAGGAGGGCCCCATCCTGAGGACCCCACCTCCGCCCACGCCCCAGGCTGCCTCTCCTTTCAGGTCCCGGGGTGCGGAGGGGCGGGCCTCGGTCACTCGGGTTCCGGTCTCCACTGTCCTCCAGGACTCTGTGGTGGCCTGGTGTGGCGTGTGTGTGCACGCGTGCATGTGTGAGCTTGGCTTCTGGGAACAGGGAAAAGGGCAGAGAGAAACAGATGGGTCCCCCGAGACTCCCCTTGGCCTGCAAACTGAAAGGCGGAGAAAATCGTAATAAAACACGGAAACAGCTGTGGCAGGACAGCAGCAGCGTGTGGGGCGGGTCCCGGCCCCAGGGGGCTTGCAGTCTGTCAAGATTCTGTTCCGAGGAGGCGGGTGGGTATCACCAAAAACAGCATCCACAGCCTGGGGGGCGCCCACTCCCTGGGTCACCAGATCCACCCTCCGCCCTGCAGCCCCTCCTCACTCTCCAAGCCGGACTGTAAAATGGAGATGGAATTTATCTCTTACTACATTAGAGGAGATTTGCAAACAGGAGCCCTCCCTGCGGCTGGTCGTTCACTGTGTGTTGCGGTTGCTCTTTCTTCAACCTCATGTAAATCCCCCAACTTCGTGTAAACCTGGTGTTTGTTTTTTTTTTTTTTTTAAATATATTTTATTGATTTTTTACAGAGAGGAAGGGAGAGGGACAGAGAGTTAGAAACATCGATGAGAGAGAAACATCGATCAGCTGCCTCCCGCACACCCCCCACTGGGGATGTTCCCGCAACCAAGGTACATGCCCTTGACCGGAATCGAACCCGGGACCTTTCAGTCCACAGGCCGATGCTCTATCCACTGAGCCAAACTGGTCAGGGTTAAACCTGGTTTTTGTCCAGGTTTCGGCACAAAAGTCAACAGCAGGTTCGCACAACGTATGTTTTTGTCGACGATGGGCCAGGCTGATGCCCTGACTGGGCAGAAAAGACATGTCCTTAGTCATAACCATTGGCTTCATTTCAAAAGTGATGGGACTCTGTCTCCAGGGACTTTTGGGCTGGGCAGCTCTGAGAAATTCAGAGTGAAAATGTGGCAACTTGGGGGAAGAGCATAGATTTCATATCAGCATGGACAGAAGTTTGCCACCTCTCGTCACACCATCAAAAGTGAATGCTAATTACAGTTTCAGTTACATCGCTGAAGCTGTAATAGGGTACCGCCTTGCCAGGTCGGGTAACCTAAATGCTATTCAAATGGAAGATGGCTCTATGAATCAAGGATGTTGATTTTTTTTTTGTTTTTTTGGTGTTTTTTTTTTTTTTTGGGGGGGGGTAATCAATTTATTTATTAAGTAATCTTTTCTTTTCCATGAGATATTTAAAAGCAATACACGTTCAGATGATGCATTTTAGAAGCTAGTAAACTCCTGACTACCGTATCAACTCTTTATTCGCTTAATTCTTTGACTGTATTGAATCCAGAAACATAGCTCTCCATGATTTATTAAGATTACTTGTTTAATGTGGGTCTCTCCTTACCAGGTGTGAGGTCCCACCATACCACTAGCTTCTAGCATTGAGCCTGTCAGCTGGTAGACCAGAAAGACACAGTTGTCGTCTTGATGATTCTGACCTCTTGAGTGACGTGACTGAATGGACCAGAGCAAGCCAGTTCTTTCCCCACTCTGTGCCCATGGGGACCGTTTTGATGAATAGCTATGTGTGCTGGCCTCTGGCTGGACCCCTGAGTTTCATTTGGTCTCATGTCCATTGAACGGCTACTACTCCTCGCTGATTTCTGATACTCTGTTGGGTCACATGACTCTCCTGCCATCTTAATGTTGCCGTCTGGCATGAGGTGCAGGCCTGGTTAACTCAATAGTAAACCACTTGCATTATGGCTGAATCTCAATGAGCAGAGGACACAGGTAAAATCTGGATGAAGGAGAGTCTTGGTGAGAATAGGGGGTCAAGGGTATCGGGGAGACTTAAAAACGCCATATTATGATTTTTTCAGATCCCAGGAAACAGCTGCAGGTGGAGAATAGGATGGATTTCAAGAATTCTCCATAGAGGCAGGGGTTCAGACGGGGGCCAGCTGGGTGATGAAATCCACTCAGAGGTCAGATGTGTGCTCATGTTCACCGAAGGCTTCAGAAATTTCAGGGACTTTCAAAACTGGCTCCGGAGAGAGGCAGATCTGTTGACTGAGGAGCGGGGCTAATTGATGCATGGCCATTCTGAGATGCAGCGGCCTCAAGAGTGAGGGGAAATGGGGCTCCAGACTCCTTCCTTTACCACTGTTTTGGGGAACCCTACAAGAGAAGTGCCTCTCCCCCACTCCCCTCAGAATGTAGAGAGATGAAGGACACTCAGAATGGGACAAATCTTACCCCACGGAGGGGCTTTAAGCTATAAAGTGTGGAAGCCCCACAGATGGATCGGCATGGATTTGGGTCGGCTCTCCACAGGTCAGAGAATGTCGGGTAATTTGAATAAGCACCACCTAGAAGCTCAGATGTTTATTTGGGCTCTAACACTTCCCTCCATGATCCTGCCTTCCTCCACCTCCCAGGCTGCCTGGAAGGCGCTGAGAGCTCACATTAGACACTCCTGCCTCCCCAGCCCTCTCTGTCTCCAGCTGGACCTGGGGGACCAGTCCAATCGGCTTCCTCGCGGCGCTTGGCACGCCCTACACGGGCCTAGCTGTATTCATACAGCGCCGAGACAGCTGCAAAAATGAAAAGTCATAAGAAAAATGGATATCCAAGCTCTTCCCATCCCAAGAAAGGAAATAAACATCTGGGCTCCAGAAGAGTGCAGGGGGCCGTCAGATCTGATGTCACATTAATTCGATAATGCAAACCACTCTGCAAGGGAATTACCCAGGGCGTGGAGGAAGAGGGGTCATTGGAAATGCAAATTAAAAGCATGAGATAGCATTTCACACCCGCAAAAATAGGTGTCAAATTTTGAAAACCTGACAACAAATGTTAGTATCGATGGAGAGAAGCCGGAACTCGCCTACATGGCTGGCCCGTGGGAGTGTAACATGATTTATGCACTTAAATGGTTTGGGAGTTTCTTACAAGGTCGCGCATTTATCTATCCTATGACCCGGCAATAACGTTTCTAGGCATTTACCCAAGAGAGATTTATATCAGCTTTATTCACGATAGTCCCAAACTAGAAAAAAAAAAATCCAAATGTCCATCAGAAGGCACATGAAGGGACACACTGTTGGATGTTTATCCAAGGAGATAATACTCAGCAAGAGCAAGTAATGAACTACTGATGCGTCAACGCAACACGGATGATTTTGTCGAAATCACGCTGAGAAGAGGAGTCAGATATAAATGCTGCATAGTTCCACTTGCATGAAATCGAAGAACAAGCAAATCGAACATGTGGCGATGGAAATCAGGCCGGTGGTTGTCTCGGGGGAGATGCGGACTGAGTGAAAGGGAACGAGGCAGCTTTCTCAGGTGATGGGTATGTTCTCTGCTTTCATTGGCGTGGGGGGCGCTCAGATGTACACATTTATTAAAAATTGTGGGGTTAGCCCGGCTAGCGTGGCTCTGTTGTTGAGCGTGAACCTATGAACCAGGAGGTCACAGTTCAGTTCCTGGTCATGGCACATGCCCGGTTTGCAGGCTCGATCCCCAGTAGGGGGCGTGCAGGAGGCAGCCGATCAATGATTCTCTGTCATCATGTTTCTTTCGCTCTCTCGCTCTCTCCCCTCTCCCTTCCTCTCTGAAATCAAGAAAAATATATTTTTTTGAAAATGGCGGGTTATATACTTAAGGTCTATGCATTCCACTGAAGAGTTTTATTTTTATTTTTTTAAATATATTTTATTGATATTTCATAGAAAGGAAGGGAGAGGGATAGAAAGCTAGAAACATCGATGAGAGAGAAACATCGATCAGCTGCCTCCTGCACACCTCCCACTGGGGATGTGCCCGCAGCCAAGGTACATGCCCTTGACCGGAATCGAACCTGGGACCCTTCAGTCCGCAGGCCGATGCTCTATCCACTGAGCCAAACCGGTTTCGGCGACTGAAGAGTTTTAAATTTAATTTTTACCTCAATAACATAAAGGAGGGACAGGGTCAGAAATGGAAAGCCGTGGGGAAGGATGCTTCTTGGAGAGCCGCTGCCACCCTCTCTCCCCGGGCAGGTGTGGAGGTCTTACCCACCAGCCCCGACCGCAGCCCCGGGGGCTTGAGCAGATGTTTCCAGAGCTCTGACCGGTGCTGAGAAACACAGCTCATTGGTGCCTGACTCAGGAGTCCAGATGTGAGGAGTGGTGACTTGGGTAAGTGATGTGTTTCCACTAAGCATGTGGTCGGCAAGCTGCGGCTCGCAAGCCACATGCGGCTCTTTGGCCCCTTGAGTGTGGCTCTTCCACAAAATACCACGGCCTGGGTGAGTCTATTTTGAAGAAGTGGCGTTAGAAGGAGTTTAAGTTTATAAAGTTTGGCTCTCCAAAGAAATTTCAATCGTTGTCCTGTTGATATTTGGCTCTGTTGACTAATGAGTTTGCCGACCACTGCGTGACTAAGCCAACGTGGTTCCCCAGGGGTGGCGGGAGCGGGGGGGGGGGGGGGAAAGAGGGAGCATGGGATCATCCTGTTTAGCAGACTCACCTGCAGGAGCAGGGAGACCTCACAGGGAGAGGCTGAGGTGGTGTGCACATGCTCAGCAGTGGCGTAAGCGTGGCAAACTACCTGTTGGAGGAGGGATGTGTCTGCCTGAGTCAAGACAGCTGCGCAGGTGAGGAGTCCTGGCAGCGCCGCGGGAAAAGGGGTCCCTCGGCTCTGACAAGTGCCTGGCCCACCAGGGACACCGGCTTCAACCGCCCAGCAGGGCCCAGCCGTGAGACCCAGCCGTGGAGATCATGTCCCTTTCCCTGGCCTCTCCTCCCTCCTCCTCTCCCCGCCTGCTTGGCCCGTTTCTTCCAGGCTCTCTGCTGGGCAGGCAGGAGAGGGGCCCACCAGGCTTGGGAATGAGAAAGATGCCAGAGGGGTGGGGCATAGGGAATAAGGTGGGTAATGGCAAGAGACCGAAACAGGCAAGATTGCGGAGGGAAAAGGGAAAACCTTTTCGGTGAAAGCCAGTGAGTAAGTATTTCAGGCTTTGCAGGCCACCGCCTCTGTTCCACCCACGCAATTAAATGTTTATTTGCAACAATGGGCCAGAACTGGTCCGTGGGTGATGGTCTGAAAACCCTGGGAGTAGGGCATAGGGTCCTATGGTAAAGAATTTGGATGTTATTCCAAGTGACTAGGTAGACAGCCAAAGGTTTTGAATGGGGTGGAGGTAGGAGGGAGTCCTACGGTTAGATTTTTAAACAAATATATTTTTTATTGATTTCAGGGAGGAAAGGAGAGGGAAAGAGAGATAGAAACATCAATGATGGGAGAGAATCTTGGACCGGCTGCCTCCTACATGCCCCCCACTGGGGATCGTGCCCACAACCCAGGCATGTGCCCCAATTCGGAATCAAACCAGGACCTCCTGGTCCATAGGTCGACACTCAACCGCTGAGCCACACCAGCTGGGCAGATTTTGCTTTAAAAAGATTCTTTGCGCCCTGACCGGTTTGGCTCAGTGGATAGAACGTCGGCCTGCGAACTGAAGGGTCCCGGGTTTGATTCCAGTCAAGGGCATGTACCTTGGGTTCGGGTACATCCCCAGTAGGGGGTGTGCAGAAGGCAGCTGATCAATGTTTCTCTCTCATCAATGTTTCTAACTCTCTATCCCTCTCCCTTCCTCTCTGTAAAAAATCAATTAAAAAAAAAAAGATTCTTTGCAACGTAAGATCTTATTCTCCCTTCCTAATGATGAACTCCATTTCATATTCTCTTTGGAAAATTAGGACTCGTTTGGGATGGGGTGTGGGGGGGGGGCGGCAGACAGCAGGGCGTGGGAGTCACTAGAAGTTGTTATGCTGTGTGCTAGTTTACTTGACCTCAGGTTAATTGCTTAATCTCTCTGAGCCTCAGTTTCCTTCTTAATAAAACTGTAATAATAACACCTGACTCTAAGGGTTATTAAGTGGATTAAATGAGATCACGTGTATAAAAACACCTGTCACAGGGCCTGGCAAAGTGAGGGCTCAATGACGTAAATCCCTTTTCCTCTCTCTCTTTTCATTGAGCCTGTGTATGTCACGCTCCAGTCAAGACAGAGGTAAATGTAAAACTCGGTAATTAAGTTCAAAAAAATCTATTGCACAATGACCTGCTAGGTGAGAAATTTCTCACCAGAACATAACCGGGTGATTTGGTTACTGCAATAATTGGATACAATTTAAATGTAAATTTATAGACGCACAACTTCTGATGACACGGAGGATGAATCTACTTGTATTCCATGTTAGTCAAACAGAGCTTGGCGCTGTGGTCATAATTCTGGACATGCTAATTTGAGAGGAATGCTCATAAGGGAAGTGCACTGGCAAAAAGAATGGCAAGTTGTGGAAGAGCTTGGGGACCATATCAGATGTGAAAATGTATTGGAAATGTTTAGCATGGGGGAAGAAAAAAACTGAAAGAAAACTCGAAACGTGTACAATTAGTTGTAGGGCTACCATCTGGAAGAAAGACCAGACTCACATCATATTGGCGTGGAGACAGGTGTCCCCGACCATGGCATGGGGACGGCAGAGATGAGATTTCTCCACCATTGAAGATCTCCATGACAGGAGAAGGGAGCTCCCCATCAATGCCAGCCTTCTAGAAGAGATTAAGGGGCATTCGATGGCCGAGATGTTGTTCAAAAGATTTTTGCAATGAGCACACAGCCAAACTCAAAGACCTCCCATCATACCTCCCAAATTTCCGATTCCATGAATTTATGGGGTTTGTTAACCAAATCTCTGGAGGTCCAGAGACCCTCTTGGGTACCAGGGACTAGATTACAGGGGTGGGCAAACTTTTTGACTCGAGGGCCACAATGGGTTCTTAAACTGGACCGGAGGGCCGGAGCAAAAGCATGGATGGAGTGTTTGTGTGAACTAATATAAATTCAAAGTAAAGGAGCGGAGGGGAGAGCAAGAGAACCCTCCGCTCTTTCGGCTCCGCGGGCCGGATAGAACAGCCGAAGAGGGCTGGATCCGGCCTGTGGGCTGTAGTTTGCCCACGGCTGGACTAGAACCTTCTTTTCAGGTGTCTGGCAAAAGGGATTGTGAGATACACAAATTTGTGCCTAATCAAGAGGTACAGGGACTTACAGAGTTTTATTGAGGTGGGCAGGAGGGAGTGACTAAGGAACAAGAGACTGGGTCACTTCTATGTCAATTGGGTCAGAGTAAATTTCATGTCACTGAAAAATGGATGAGATTAGAAGAGGAAAAAAAGTTAGGAAGTTCTCACCTGAATCATCCCCCAACCCATTAACTACCTTATCTCTGCCATCCTCGATTAGGCCACCATCATCTCTCTCTGGGTGGCTGCTATAGCCTCCCAACTGGCCCTAATCATGTGCTCAGAGTACACGAACAAGAAAATAGCAGGAGGACTCTGTGTTTTTCCTGCCTTCTCTAGAATGTAAGCCCTGTGCCTGGCCGGTGTGGTTCACTGGTTGAGCATCGATCTATGAACCAGGAGGTCACAGTTTGATGCCCAGTGTGGGGCGTGCAGGAGGCAGCCGATCAATGATTCTCTCTCATCATTGATGTTTCTATCTCTTTCTTCCTCTCCCTTCCTCTCTGAAATCAACAAAAACACATTAAAAATAATAATAACCTAGAAAAAATAAAGGGAAGCCCTGTGAGGGCAGGGGGACTACATTCACTGCTGAATCCTGACCCAGAGGGGATGCTCTCCAAAGGGGAGAAGGAAGAGTAGAAACCGCCCAGAAGTGGAATATGGCACCTTGAAATCGTGGCAACTGGACTAAAGTCCAACAGAAAATTTTGGCATTTCAAAGGCCGTGTCCAGCCGAAGCGTCAAGGTAATGTACGTATTACCCGAATTTTGTCTGGTTGTCTTGAGTGAATGCAAATCTGACATTGCCTGGCCCGAGTTGTCTTTGGTCCACGAACAATTCTTCAGCTGTCCAGCGTGAACGAGTTCTAGACTGTGAATGGTGGAAAAGCAGCAGCCCCATGGGAGCCCAGCAAACTCTTTCCAGCTTCCAGAGTTAACAGGAGACTCTAGGAAAATGCAGGGCAGAGATGGCCTAAGAACGGAAAAGAAGAAATGAGTAGGAAGAGGAAGTGAGGCAGAAGAAATAAAGAACATTTCTTGTGGCCTTTCGTACGCCGTGCACCTCTGCTGTGCCCATGAGATAATATCTTCTGAGAAATGAAAAGCATTTGGGTCTCAGAGGAATAAGAAAAGTATGTAAGGACAGGTGGTAGAATGTTACGGTAGAGATTCCTGATACTGCGTCGGTGACCTCGCCATGAAAGGTTGGAACGTATTAAGCACCTACTAAGTGTCAGGACTGTTGAAGAGAAGGGAAAGCATCTTGCTGGCAGCCTCTGATGTCATAGTTTGCTATCCAACAGACATGGTCATGGGCAGACCCAGGTTTTGGGGGGCCTGAGTTGTATCAGTTTTTTTTTTTTCAGGGAGGAGGGGGATCTTCAAAAACAAGGCTATACATTTTTAAAAATATGGGATTAAGTCCAAGGCCTTAATAGAAGCTAGTGAGGAGTCCTGAAGCTTAAGCATCTTTAGCGACCTTGTAAGTGACTCTAGCAATTGACAAAGTGTCAGAGTGGTGCCTCAAACATGTTCCTGTTGGAAATGAAGCGGGGGGTGGGGCGGGGTCGGGGGGTGGGGGGGAACAGGATGGAGCTGAGCTGGGAAAGTCAAACACACTTCTCACACGAACCCATAAGCACCATGTTCATTACAGCCCGAAAGACTGCTTCTCAGTGATTTGTTCATATTCTCTTAGGTTAAAAATTCCTTTTATGTTTTGGTTAAAATGGTTTTCCAAAAAGTTTTATTGCAAGTCTAAGATACAAGCTATTTCTGGTCTGGAGGACTCTCTGCTAGGATCCCAATACATGTCTTGTTGTCAGGGTGATAAGCCCTGCATTTCTGGATTTGGACTAAAAATGCCTCTAAAATATTTCATAATCTGGTGATGCTGGGCTTTGGATCTGGTGGGTGGGGGTGAGGGGATTCAGAGGTGCCCGCTCTCTGCACTCGGCTGTCTCCTGTGTATCAATGCCATGGGGGGATTTCCCATGAAAACCCCAAACATTTTCCTTTACCTTCCAAAGGAATCCTGTGCCGACCAGGAGATTCACAGCGAGTGAATTCTCAGCCTGCTCTTCGCCCCAAACTGCCCTCATGCAACCCTATTCCACCAGGGACGGATTATCAGCATGCTAACAAAAGGGAAACGGAGGCACGGGGCAGTAAGCAGCCTGTTCTAGGTCACCCAGCAAGTTTATGTCTCAGTGGCATCTTCTGGCTCTCGGAAGGTCTGCCCAAGGTCATGCGCTGAGGGACACTGAGGAAAGAACACGTTCCTAGGAGTGGAAATCTCGAAAACCTAGGTGGGGACAGGACTGAGTGTGATTGGACGCTGTGTCAATTTTCATGGACAGAGGGATTTGGGCGAATACGAATTTAACAGACGGTTATAAAGGACTTTGGGAGTGTTGGCAAGGGGGAAAAATAGAGATTTTTGTAAAAATGGAGGATGGGCTCTGGGCGTGGGGGGTGCGGTGGGACTTTATGGCACTAACAAGCAACAGAATCTGCCGCCTGGGATGGGGTTGGGGGTGGGGGCAGGGAGGTGTTTGTGCCGCACCCAGCAGATCACAGGCCCTCAATCCATGCGCTGCCTCGATTTGATAACTACCATTTTCCTGGTTGCCATGATCCTGGCCTGGGGCGCAGGCCAGGGATCCAATCGGCAAAAGCAGACAATGGGAGGTGATACGGGAGAGTGGGGTGCTGGTGAAGGCCACGGGGGCGCAGGCCCAGCCACAACCCCAGCCCAGGTGGCAGAGGAGACCTGCCTCCTTACAGACACTTCCCCATCAGGATCAGCTGGGTTGGGGGCGGGGTATCTCCGTGTGGGGGTGGGAGGGAAGGAGCGATTTCATCTGTGTAATGAAAAATGACCTGAACGGTTCTCTGATCCTGGAAACTCCCATCTAACCGGGGCCAAGGAAAACAGGATTAGGTCTTATTACTTCTGCGATGGCTTTGCATCTGCTCAGAAGGAGTTAAACCGGAGGGAACAGAAAAAACCCTCTCCCTCTATGGCCCCTGCAGATAAACTCTGAATGATTTCCCGGGTTAATAGGACAGGCTTCCCCGTGGCCTCCCCTCCCCCAGGCACTGGTTGACTCTGGCTTCCTTCGCTTTTGAAGTGGACACCCCATTTTGGGGGGTGCGTTCATCATCCCAGAAAGCTGGCTCTCGTGAAGTCAGACAAGTCACCCCCTCCGGCCTCTCCCTTCTGACAAGCCACTGACTTCGGGGCTGATATGCCCTCCCCACTTCCACAGGGTTGCCCCAAACCACCACACACACTTGCCTGCGTGGGCAACTACTGACACGTGATTCTCTTTGTGCTCCAACGGGGTGGCACTCGACAAGATCTTTGTGTGTCCATGTTTGAGGGCACAGTCTTCCCAGGCCGGTTTTAGGATTGCCAAGAATGCACTTAAAACCCCGAACCTCACAGGCAACCATCTCTCTGGGCCCACGTTTCTTCAAACCATCCTTTTCCCAAGAGAAAGGGGTGAGTCCACAGGGCAGTGTTCTTTTTATTGCAATGTATATTTATTGTAAACAATAATATACAAAAAAAAGAGAGAAAAGGTAAGTTTCACAGAGAGAACAGAAGTTTCGGGGTGTACGGGGAGGGGGACAAGGAAACAAAACACAAACACGAACCAAACCTTAACCTAAAGACAAAATATGATTTAAATGCCAGGTTTTTTAAGTTACAGAAATATTTTTTTTTTAAAAAAAAGATCTGCTTTTATACAGAAATGGAAAGATGCCATATTATAAGAGTGCTTTAAGATTTTATTCTACTGACTTCTAAAACTGTTAATATATCTTTTTTTTTTAAATAAAAAAAAAGTTTGCTGTCTTTTTTAAAAAGCAATCCTCAAACGCTCCAGCCACAGAAATAATTAAGAATTAAGGTCTGTCAGCGGGCTCGCCCCTCCCCCTTTCCTCCCTCTCTCCAAGAGAACATGCAGAGGAATAGGATGACACCGGCTCCCACTGTCCCGTGTCACACCACACGCACGCCGTGTAGGCAGCCCGAGATCTGTGGCAGAAAACACTGCAAAGGACTCAGTGATACACTACATTTGAAACCTCTCATTTGTACAAAAAAAAAAAAAAAGAAAAAGAAACAAGTTTCCAGTTTTTCAACAAAAAAACAACGAAGAAAAAAATAAAAGGACGGACAAAAAGGCATATTTATACAAATCTAGGACAAGGAATCCAAAGAAACTTGCTTTTAATAATACAAAAAAAGGATTAAAGAGATAAATAAAAAAAAACAAAACTGGTTACAGTTAAGAACATAATTTAACAAGATGACCATACTCTTTGAGGAAGGCTCCAACAACCTATTTTAAAGGTAAATTTTAAAAATAAAAAAAAGATGCTTTTTTTTTTAATTAAAACCTCTCCTTACAAAATAAATAATTTGAGCACGTGGAATGTCTTGAAGGTTAACTGCTGGTGTTCAGAGAGGCACAGGTGACTGTGGGAGGAGGCTGGCATCTGTGTTCCACATGGGGCCAGGCAGCCAGCGGGCAGGGTGCTGGGGCTGGGGGAGGCACTCACTGGCTGCTGAAACATCCCCAAATCACATTTCCTCTCCTTGCCTTTTGCTTCTTGCTTACGATTTCCTTGAACAGGCAAACGCAGGAGGAAATAGATGCACTAAAAGAGAGCGCAAGTATTTGTCAGCAGCATGTTTTTAAGGCTCAAGGTGTGTGTTTTTTTTTCTCTCGTTTAAAAAATATATATGTGATAACGCTTCCCATATGCTTCTCTAGACTAACGTGTCTACTAGGTCCATACTTGCAAAATAAGGCCTTTATTTGTCTAAGGCAGTTCCTCCTCCAATCAGAAAGCCTGAGGCATTAAGCAAAGCTAACACCTCCCCCCCTCTCAACTCATAACACAAACCTGTGGGGGTTTTTTAAATGTTAATACAACAACACTTTTTTTTTCTTTTTTTGTAAGAGAAAGCAAATCTGTACAAAAATACTCTGGTTGCAAGAAAAGCTAGGGCACGCTGTTCCACTAAGTAGTTTAGCTGTTGGAAAAATAAGAGCATTTAATTTTTTTTAAATCTAAAAATATGTATAAATCCCCTCAAAATGGTAATGAATCATACACAGTACATACTAAAAATATTTAAAATAGAGAATATTCCTCACAGAGGACTTTCTTCTTTAATTACTGCTAAAAAATAATTACAAAGTCCCAACAGGCAGAGAGATTGAGCAAACACGGTCCCACGGGTCTCCATCCCACGGGTCTCCATCCCACGGGTCTCCATCCTCGAGCTCGCTGGGGAGAAGGCTACCAAGTCCGGCCTCTTGTGGAGATGCCGCGGGCGCCTCCAAGCCCCGAGTGGCCTGGCCACTGCCTGCCTCCAGCAAGGTGGGCATGCGTTTTGGATAAGCGAATGTTTCTGTCTTGGAATCTGGGTCCGAGTTGCCTTTTAGCTTAAAATGTCTTTATGGAATGAGAAGAGGGAAAAAAAATAATGTCCAAATGAACAGAAATCGTGGTGGGCTGGTTTTCTTCCTTTCTTCGGTTATGTTGAGGAACATCACGCCAATCATCCATCACCCTTTGTCTCCGGTCTCCTCAAGGTCTGGTGAGCTGTGTGTAGACGGGCTGTTCCCAGTGCTGGGGGCTGTGGGTCTGCGGGATGGAAGGCACCCCGGAGGTGTCGGCGATGGGGGTGTACATGGGCCGCTGCGCCGGGTTCATGTAGGTGAAGGTGGAGTAGAGGCCGGAGCCCTGGCCGGCCGCGTGGCTGTAGTAGGAGCCGGAGTTCTGGTGGTCGCTGTAGTCGTACTGCGAGCGGGTGATGGGCGGGTAGGAGGGGCTGTAGTGCGGGAGGTTGAAGGGGCTGTAGGCGATCTGCTGCGCCGGCGAGTGCTGCTGCTGCTCGCTGTAGTGGCTGGGGCTCAGCTGCTCCGTCTTGATGTGCGTGCGCTGGGCCTGGCCCGCCTCGCTGCTCAGCGGGGTCAGCGTGTGCGCCTGCGGCTGCGGGGGCGCGGGCGGCTGCTGCGGGGGCGCGGGCGGCGGCTGCTGCTGGGGGGGCGCCGGCGGAGCCTGCGGGGCCTGCGGGGGCTGCTGCGGG
The DNA here is from genome assembly GCF_963455305.1 of Plecotus auritus. Lineage (NCBI taxonomy): Eukaryota > Metazoa > Chordata > Mammalia > Chiroptera > Vespertilionidae > Plecotus > Plecotus auritus. The sequence goes on from NC_137774.1 coordinate 5,798,420, forward strand.
GGCGGCGGCGCCTGCTGCTTGGACATCCACACGTGGCCCGCGCCCGCTGGGGTTGCCGCCGCGGTGCTGCTGATGCCGTAGCTGCCGGTGTAGGTGACCTGGCCGTGCGTGGCCGGCACCCCCGGGTGGCCGTTGGGGGGCAGGTACTGGTCAAACTCATTAACGTCGAAGGTCTCGATGTTGGAGATGACGTCGCTGCTCAGCTCACCGATGTCCACATCGCGGAAGTCGATGGGGGGCTGTCGGCCCCCCTCTGGCAGGGGGCGCCCCTCTCGCTTCAGGTCAGCCTTGCCCGGCTGCACGTCGGTTTTGGGGGTGGTCGGTGGCGTCGGTGGGCCCTGGGATTGCCCTGCATGCAGTAAAAGAGAAAGAAGCGCAGGAAAATCAGCAAGGGGTGTGCAAAGACCCTGGTCTTAGGAACCCTCCGGAGACCCTCCCTCCCTCCCTGATAAAGGATCCAAGGGCCCCGCATCCGCCAGGGAGGCGCGCTGCCCTTGGAGATGTGACCCTCCATAATTAACCTGCCAGCACACACTGGACCACCTCCTTTCATCAGGGGCACCTGAGGACCCTCCGCCAAATTGCTACTTGTAGGAGTCCTGGGTGTGTGTGCGGTGGGGGAGCAAAGCAAAGAAGGGTGACGTCCCTTAAAGCTGTAAAGGCATTTACCTCGTGCAATAAAAATCAATCTGCTAGGACGCAGGACGTGTGTGTGTGTGTGTGTGTGTGTGTGTGTGTGTGTGTGTGTGTGTGTGTGTGTGTTTAGGTAGGGGCTTCCTGGGACCCTGGGCAGGGAGGGGAGGGGCAAGGGGTGGGGGATGGTGGTTCCCTCTCCCGGGTGGCGCAAAGTCCCTAAGCAGAGCCTATTAGGTGGAGGCCTAGGGGTGCGCCAGGCGGGTCGTGGCTGGGCTCAGGGGGCCCCGGGGGACTCACCGGAGTGCTCGCCGGGGGAGTGCACCTCACTCATGCCCGAGGAGGAGTGCGGCGAGTCGGCCTGCAGCGCCTTGAAGATGGCGTTGGGGGAGATGTGCGTCTGTTCGGCTGCCTCCTCGGCCTCCGCCTGGCCGTTCTTCACCGACTTCCTGCGCCGGGGCTGGTACTTGTAGTCCGGGTGGTCCTTCTTGTGCTGCACGCGCAGCCGCTCCGCCTCCTCCACGAAGGGCCGCTTCTCGCTCTCGTTCAGCAGTCTGCGTGCGCGAAAGGGGGCGCAGAGAAAAAGAGGGGGGGGGGAGGTCTGTGAAATCTGCGGCGCTGTCACGGCGGCGGCGGGAGGTGACCCCCGACCTCTCCGTTGCTGCTTTTGCGCACAACCCCGTCTCCCTCCCCCTGCTTTCCAGCCAGTGCCACAGCTCATAACTTTTCTTAAACAACAACAAAAAAGTAAAAAAAAAATCAAAAAAAAATCTCCCCCATTCTTTTAGTGGGACGTGAGCGGTCACTCCGCGCCCCGCCCTCTCCCCTTCTCTTCTATTTTGGAAACCCTGCAGATGGAAATAGCTCTCCGCTGCCCGGTTCTTAATGCCTCTGCTACTGGAGTTATCCCTCTCCCAACTCACCCCACCCCACCCCACCCCACCCCACCCTCCTCCTACTCCCTTCAAACAAAAATGTTCCCCCAAATCCCACTCGATTTGCAAGGAGCCCCTCCTGCCCCCCCCAACACTGCTCCCACCTATTTCCAGGAGCCTCCCTCCTCCGCCCCCTTCCGGCTAGGGGGTCCTCTAGCCTGGGTTTCTCTCCCCGCCCTCCATCCCAACTCCGTGAGTGCAGAGCTGCAGGAAAGCGCGAAAGCGCGCAGTTCCTGGGAGAGAGAAGCAAACTTCACTTCCCACTCCAGCACCCATTTGGGACTGCAGTTCATCAGGCTGGCCCCCTCCCACCGTGCGTGCGTCCTACTAGCCTTTTCCCACCCGCTTGCCGTCCATCCCTCCCCCCCCCCCGCCCCGCTACCCACCAACCTCCCTTCCCCGGAGCCATCCAAGAACTTTGTCAAACTCCCAGCCAAGTTATACCACGTCCCCACCCCCCTCCGGCCCCACCCCGCCCGCTGCGGAAGGCGGGGCACGGAGAGCGGGTCTTGGCCAGCGCCCCCCCTCCCAACTCCCCCCACCGCCATGGAGCCCACCCGGCCGCCGCCCTACCTCCAGAGCTTGCCCAGCGTCTTGCTGAGCTCGGCGTTGTGCAGGTGCGGGTACTGGTCTGCAAGCTTCCTGCGCGCCGCCTGCGCCCACACCATGAAGGCGTTCATGGGCCGCTTGACGTGCGGCTTGTTCTTGCTGGAGCCGTTGACGCGCACGGGCATGGGCACCAGCGTCCAGTCGTAGCCCTTGAGCACCTGGCTGACGGCCTCGCGGATGCACACGGGGAACTTGTCCTCCTCGCTCTCCTTCTTCAGGTCCGGCTCGCCCTTGGGGAACGTGTTCTCCTGGGGCCTCGTGTTTTCGGTATCGGAGCCGGAGCCCGAAGGGCAGGGCGAGCCCGCCGAGTCCTCGGACATGGTGGGGCTGGGGGCACCGGACAGGCCCTTCTCCTGCTCTTCGGTCATCTTCATGAAGGGGTCCAGGAGATTCATGCGCAGGCCCGGGGGAGGGGGCGGGTGGCCGGGAAAGGCGAGAAGCCGCGGCGGCTCGGGGACTCGAGGCGCGGGCTCCTCTCCCCTCGGCTGCCCGGACGCGGAGCGAGCGGCTCCCGGGGAGCCTGGCGCGTCACTCAGCGGCGGCAGCGGCGAGCACTTGGGAAGGCGCGGGGTGGCCAGCCCGCAGCTGCCCGCTTCAAGTGGGGGAAGGCGAATTGGAGAGGAGGAGGAGGAGGGGAAGAAAGAGCTAAAGCGGGGGCGATTGCACCCCTTTCCCTCTCCTCCTGCAAAGAAAAGTTCCTGGGTGAAACTGGCAAGTCGTGGCGCCACTGAAGTTCCCAGTCAATTTCAAGCTCTGCTCTCCGCTCTCCGACTTCCAGCCCGGCTGCTCTTTAATAAATACTCCCCCCTCACCTTAGAGACGTCCAGCCAATCAAGGGCTGGCAGGCAGCTGATTGGATCGGATTGGGGGGGAGGGGGGAGGATTGTGGCGCTGGGCTGGGTGACGAGAGGGGCGGGGAGGAGCTGGGCGGGGAGGGCCGCCGCTGGCCCGGCGGTTAAGGGGGTGTGTGGGGGGGTGCTGCTGGAAAGGCGGGGGACCCGGGACATCCAAGTGTGTAAGTTTGCCGTACTCTCTCGCAATGTCAGAATTTCGGTGCGTCTCTGCGCGAATCTCCGTGTGTGTTTGCGTGCGTGTGTGTGTGTGTGTGTGTGTGCCCGCGCGCGCGCGCGCGCGCGCACGCATGTCTAGCCTAGGATCTACCCCCATCCCCAAAGCATTTCTCCTCCGAGCTTTCTCCACGGTCCCGGGGACTGAGCCGGAGTTTGCAGTATTTGAGAGGCAGTCCCTCCATAATGCGCAGCCCGGTTGACGCGCCTGGAGCCTGCCTGTGCCGAAAGTCCTTAGGAATGGTCTTTTGCAACAAATGTTTTGGTGACTCAGCGCCCGCTGTTGCTCTGTAATAATCCATATAAATAGGTGAACATGCTCTGGTTCGCTGGGGCTGGCGAGGCTGGTCGGGATTCGGCTGCGCTTTTGCAAAGGGAATCAATGAAACGCAAAGCTAACTCCCCGCGAAGGCTAGGCTGGCTGCAGGCGGCTGTGCAGCCCCGCGCTCGCTCCCTCGCTGGCTCGCTCGCAGGCAGAGCCGTCCTCAGTCCACGCCGACCTTGAACTCCGACAATTCCAGCCCCCCAGCCTCCCCTCCTCCAAGCCCCTACCCCACCAAAGCGCCTCAGTGACAGGGCAACTGCTTTGATGGTCTGCTCTTCACCTCCCTGCCGAGTCAAAACGCCAGCCGAGTTGCCCGGAAAGAGTGTGCAAACTGGCTTTGAGCGATTATCAATCGAACTGTGCGAAGGTGGCCGCCCGGGGCCGCGCGAGGCTGAGGCCAGTCGCTCGGTTTGTAAAAGGCTAAACAAATGGGTCCCGCTGCAGGCGAAACAGGCCACTCGGGCGGGTCGCGCTGCCTGCCTGCTTTCGCCCTCCTTCACAATCACCTGGAGGGGGGAAGCGCCCGTGGACCTCACTTTATAGTCGGGTCCTTTTGTGACTCGCAGACAGTAGGGAGTTCTGTGGAGGGCTGGGGGTGTCTGATGTATTTCCAGTGTGATTTGAGCGCAATCTTTTGTGTTTACATGCCTGCTTAGAGTCTGGTTGGGTATCTTTTTCTGGGGGAGAAGAAAAACTTTAGTCGCCGAGGGTTACTTCTCTTCAGAATCATAACTAAAAGCCCAACTGAGCAAAACTCTTAATTTTCAACTTTCCCCTCCCCCCCCCTTCCTGGCTCCGGCAAATATTCACCTCGATTTAAATGATGGTTCTTGTGACTCGGCCGGAATCATACCAAAGACTTGTTTATTTCTAATTTGCAAATTGCGGGGAACTCTGATTTTAAAGACGGTTTTTCCTTGAGGAATTTTCAAAAATTTTCTTTTCTTCCAAAGAACTCGACATTTCTTATAGGAAACGGAACTCTTCAGAAAGTAGTAAGTTGCAACCCTGTTAAACAGTATTTTACTTTTTAATCGAATGTAACTCTCAGTTGATGTCTCGGTTATCTTAGAGTTTAACAGGAGGTTAAGAGATCTCCATACAGGAGTCTTGCATTCAAGACTTCCTAATATGCCGGGAAAAGAATAAGAACAACTTTGTCCTTATTTTTGGGAGAAAAAGTCCCGCGTAGTATGGACTGAATCCTGGGTCCTGGGGAGGGGACATTCGTGAGTATGACTAACTGTGTGATTCGTAGGCAACTGGCCCAGAAGGAGTCTCAGACACCAGGACTTGGGGCAGAAGTTTTAATCAAGGCCTCTGTATTTAGTTGTATTTTATTGTAATTCTCCTGTTTACTGGCATAAAAGGCACTGAAGACGACCTTGACTTGGAGGTAGTTTGGAACATTTCACTAAATATTGGTCAAGAAAAATACGCACATATGTAAGCCTATTTTAATACATTTTCATAATAGGATATAAAATATGCAGCGCTTTAAATAGTTAGTTATAGTATTATATACATTTTGTGTTCGTTTGATACAAGCGTTTTGTATTCTTGTATCTTTTTGGAAAACATGATAAACAATCAGTTGACTTAAAAACTGGACTGCAATTTTCAGCTGCATCCAGAGGGGGCGCCAAAAGCCCAGAAACTGTCTCAGCTCGCAGAAACTGCAGGAAAACTCGGATAGCTGCGGTGGAGGGTGTGTGTCCCTCTCCATCAGGACTCTTCTGCCGCTGAGATTTATCTGCAGAAATTCCGACACGGTATGCCCTCCCGTGAGGATCCACCTCTGGGCAGCCCAGTTAGGGGAGCTGGGAGGTGCGTGTCTATAGAGGACCCGGCCGATAAAAAGCGCGCTCCCGGTGCCTGACAATTCTATTCTGCACAGAACGTGGAGACCGAGACCACAGGAAGGGTCCCCCCACCCCCACCCCGCCTCCCAGATGCCAGGCGTTGTCCTCTGCCAGGCGAGCTAGGGCCAGGCCGAGTCTGACGCGTGGAGACCATTGATTAGCCAGTGAGGCCGTCCTGAATTTCTTCTGGGGTCTGGGGGCCAACTCCCCCATCCCCATCCAGGGGCTCGGTTCGCTGCGGAGTGACTTTCCCCCTGTCAGTCGCCCCTGACTTTTCTTCCCGACCCCCGGAATACAGCAGGGTTTGGGGGTGGGGACAGGAACCCTTTCCCCAGAGTTGGGGCTACAGATGGGGAAACTGAGGCCCTTGGCCCAGTGTTAGCCAGAGCCTTCTGCCAAGAGCTAAACGCCTTTGGGACGCACGGTGTGGTGGGGCCGAGGAAGGGAAAGGGCACTGGTCAGGAAAGGGAAAGGCAACCAGCTGCACTTCGCACGTAGCAACGACGCGCATTCGGCCCAGGCACCTGGGCCAGCGCCGTGAGGTCTGCCACGGAGGGAGCGGAGACCTGGAGGTGCGAGCGGAACCCCAGGGAGACCTCAGGAAGCCAAGATCTGGGACCCTCCTCCCCCTTCTCTCTCTTTAGGCGTCTGGGGGGCCGGCGCCAGGCTCAATTTCTCCAGCCGGGCCGCCAACCTCCCTCCGAGTCTACGCGGGCTCCGAGGTCGGAGCCCGGAGTTGTTGGCACAGAGCGAGTTTCGCCGGCTCTGCGGGGCGGTGCTGACCCGGGGTGCCAGGGGGTGGGGTTGTGTCCGCGGATGGGGAGCGGGGGAGCGGTGTGGGGTCAGGATGGGGTTCCCCATACCTGAGGAATGAAGGAGCATAACTCCCTTCCCCAAATTCCTTAGCTAAAGTGGAGACCATGCCTAAATCCGTCTTCAGCAGGGATGCGCGTCCTTGAAGAATCGGGTTGGGGTGAGCCGCGGAGTCTCCCAAAGAGCTCAGCCCTGGGCCACCTTTTCCATAAAGGTGCCCAGAGACGGGGCACCCCTTCTCCTGTCAGGTCCCCAGGGCTCGGTTCTCTGCAGGTGGAAGACCCCAATCCCTGGTGGGCCCTCAGTCCCCGCGCCCTGCGCTCCCAGGCGCTCCTCGGTCATTGGTACATTGCACTGGGAGCGGAACCTCCGCTTCTCTTTGGAAGGAGCAGCAGGTAAGGCGAGGCTCCGACAGGCGCCAGGCTGGACGGCTGCAGCCAAAAGGGAAAGGAAAGTTGCAGATGACTCCACAGGGGCGCAGTGAATACCTGTGCCCGGCCGAGTACAGGTGACCCCCGGACACGTTGCCCTGGGGTGTGCCTGTGTCATCACAGGCCCAAGCTCCGTGAGCGCAGTAGACCTACCTGTGTGTTTCTTCCCACTCGGGTGCCTGTGTCCGCACCCCCCAACCCCCACCCCCACCCGCGCGCCCCTAGAACTGAAGGCCAAGGTGCTTTTGGGTTTTCTTCCCTCTTCTGTTTCCGGAGAGAAAGAGGGATGAGAGGGACAGGAGGTGGCGGTGAGGGAGGTGTGAAGCATCCGTGTGCTCCTGCCCGCCCCCCCCAACTGTGGGTCTTGGGGAAGCGGTGGCTGGAACCCATGTGGGGGGCCCATGTGGGGGGGGCCTGAGAGGGGTGGGGTTCGAACCAGCACCTGAGCCCGAGAGAGAACTGCTGGCTTCTCTGGGCTGGCTGGCTCTCCGCAGGGGGGAAAAGCATGTGGGAAGTTTCTGTCCCAAAGGGACTGTGTGCCTTTCCCCCCTTTCTCTCACTTTTAAAAATCCCAACTTTCCCCCCAAACATCTGTCGTTAGTCAAGGCATAAGGGAGCCGCGAGTCAATACCTCAGCGCACCCCTGGAACGGCCTGTGGGGGGGCGGGGAAGTTCCCAGGCAAGTCCCCCCCCAGGCCCCCTTCCTCAATGCTCCTCTCTTCAAAATCTGACATCCTGGCTGAGGGTGCCCTCGCCTTGCGGACTTAAACATACAAATAGAGGCAGCGGGGACTCCAGGGCCCAGAGGCTCACTCCCCACTCCACCCCTCAGCCTCCCTAGGGCAAGGATTCGCACCTGCACCCCCTCCTCCCCTCAGGTCACCTCTCCAGCGGGGGCGCGCAGGGGGTGGGGGTGGGGGGTGTAGGACCAGGGAGCGCAGCGACAGAAAGGAGCTGGATGCCCGGACATTTTTTCATGGTTCCCCCAGGGGCCGGCTGGGCTCTTTAGAGACGGCTTCAGCTCCAGCTGAAGGGACTCTGATTATTTCGGATCTTTGGGGGAAATGCCACCATCAAACCACCGAAAGGGAGAAACGCTATTAATAGCCAATTTCGTAGGTAACTGAGTGAAAGACCAAGTATCCTGTGTCTTTCTCAGCAGGACCGGGAGGTACCTCGGGCGGAGAGAGCGTCTTCCTTGTGTCTGGAACCTATGGATTTAGGGGCCCAGCCTGGCGTCTTCCCTGCTGGGAGTGGGGTTCCCCTCTGGGGCGGCTGAGCCAGGCGCGGGGCAGAAGCGCGCAGAGGGGTTGCCCGCCCTCTGCGCTTTGGCCCCAGGGCCCCAGGAGGGCCAAGGTTGCGAGGTCAGCCCCCAACTTGGGAGTTTCGGCAGGAGTGACGCATTTAGGGTGGGGGCTCAGGCCCGGGAGGGTGTTTGGAGCTGTAAGGTCACAAAAACTGCAGGGGGTGGGCGGCCTCAGAGCCTGGAAACTGCCCTGGGCCTTTGAGAAGTCTGAGCGTGTGTGAGTGGGGGGTGGGGTGGGGGGACGGGGAGGGGCAGACAACCCAGGACCGCTGTTTATTTCAAATTAAGCTCTGGGTGCGCGGTGCAGGGTGCACACTGTCTGCCAGCCTGCCCCAGGTCCCGCTCCATCCTGGGCGTGTTTGCAGAGAGAAGCAAAGGTGTGTCTGCTGCTCTCCCAGCCTCCAGGAGACATACCTGGGATTTTGAGAAAGCAGGGTCCCCTCCGCCTTTTCTTTCCTTCTGCCCACCTGTCATTCATTCATTCATTCATTCATTCATTCATTTTGCTGAGTGTGAATTTTGGTCTGGTGCAGGAGAGAGGGTCAGGCCTTTATTTTTTTTGGTGTGTGTCCCCCTCCCTAGAAAATCTCGCCGTGTCCTTGTCTCTATCTTCAGGACCAAGTGTGAGGAAGGACAGACTGTTCTGCTTCCCACAGAGTCCTGGGAGTGCACCGCACCCCCCATCCCCTCCGCCCCCTTCCCAGGTTGGCTGAAACCTGAGGGAAAGCCCGAAGCCTGGCAGGCAGGGACTGATGGCAAAACTGTGTCCCGTCGGGGTGCCTGGAAGCTCACGGAACTCAGCTCTGGTTGGCAGAAGTCTTTTCAGTCTCACCCGCCTGAACATCCATGTGTAGCACAGAGACAGATAAGCAGTTCCTGGTGTCATCTCGGGCTAGGGTCCTGTCAGGTGCAAACATCAGGGCGTCTATTATTCTTCAAAACCAAGATGGAGTTCGAGAGGGCCCTACGTGTAGGCATCTTCCCCCGAAACGCTCACCTTCTTGGAGCCATGGAGACACCTCGGAGGTGGAGAAGTTTCTCTCAGCAACCAGGAGAAAAGGTGGTGTCGGACTGAGGTTGATCTCTCTGGTAGGAAAGGCAGGCAGGGTGGATGGTCTTGGCTCAGACCCATATGCTCAGCATCCACCCCACTCCCTCCTGCCTCCCCCTAGGACCTGGCTCCAGCATCCCCTTAAAAGAGCCACATCCAGTTTTCACTTGAGCCATAGATGCATGAGGCCTCATGGACAGCAAACCAGGTGCTTGCAAATGTGCGCGGCGCGGCAGACGGAGGCCGAGCAGGAAGCGGGGGAGCGGGATCGGGGTGTAGATCTGAGGCTGGGCCCTAGGTGGGACACAAGGGGACAAAATAGAGTTCTGGTTGCAATGCGGTGGAGACATCTTGTCCTCTCCCTCCTCTCTCGCCCCCTGTCATTCTTCTCCTTGTCTCCCTGTCCCAGTTAGCCCAACAGTCATCAGATATCGCTTGAGGCTTACTATGTGCCTGACATCCACAGGGGACAAGCTCGGGGTCCCTGCTGTGATTGTCTCCGTGTGTCGATGTGAAATCAGAATTCAGCTTCCACCCTCCACACTCTGCCCCGCCCTCTGGGCTCCCTGTTCTGAGACCCTCTTTCTCTGCCTCTTCCATGGATCCCCCTTTTCTTGCTCGGAGGGAATGCATGGGTCACAGCGAGCTGCCTGCCAGCTTGTGGCTCCATCAGAGGGGAAGACCCAGCCTGGGAGGAGTGGTCCAGGGACCCTGGCTCAGGGTCAGAGTCCTTTCCATCCTCTGCCCCCGCCCCCCCCCCCCCCCCCGGGTGCCCTCTCTGCTCTCCCTGGCGAGGCTGTGCTGCCCTTCGCCTGAGCCATCGCCTCCCACCCACCTCTCCCCCTTTCTTGGTCTGAGCCCAGAAATGCCTTGTAGTGTGTGGTACATTTCACTCTCTCTTTGGGGGACATCTGCCAACCAGCACAGTGGTGATGACAGTTTCCAGATGATTTTCCAGGAGCAAAGAAATCTTCTGGGGGAGGAGAGAGTGGCATTGGCCCAACGCTGAGTGGGCTGAACACTGTGGTTCCGGAAGAGGCCCAGGGAGGTAGAGTTTTGCGGGGCGCCAAGATTTCTTTTTCCCCCTTTAGATTCTGCCTGAAGCAAAAGTCACTAATTGCTTTTTATTTTCCTGGCGCTTAGGAGGTTCTCTGGATACGGACCCTCCTCCAGGAACTCAGGTCTGAGGAAAGCAGGGCTTCAGCGTGGCATCGCTGGGGCATTTGCCCCCAGGCCCGCCTTCCTGAGCCCAGCTAGGCCTGAGACCGGCTTCAGCAACTCTTGGGTTAGTTATCATCAGCCAAGATGCTAACCTGTACAGGGGAGGCAGAGGAGGGATGGAATGAATTCTCACCTACCCCCTCTGCAGTCCCTGGGCTTCCCTTAGTCAAGCAGACCAGGAGTGTGAGCGAGGTTGCCCTTGAGACTTAAGGATGGGTTCGATGGGTGAAAAGGGGGAGGGATTATGCAGTTACAAGTTGGTAGTTACAGAAGAGTCGGGGAGATGAATATAATCAATACTATCGTGATAACTGTGTATGAGGCCAGGTGGGCACCTCAAGCAGCGGGGGGGGGGGGGGGGGGAGCACTCTGTAAAGTACATGCACTTTGCTGTGCATCTGAAACTAACACAGAATAATACTGAGTTCACACTGTAATCGGAAAACACACACACACACACACATACACACACACACACACACACACACACACGAATGGGTTCAAAGAAAACATTAGTATCTTCTTTGATTCTGAAAAATCCCAGGCAGTGCTTCCTCGGGAGGGAAAGACGTACGGATGGGCCCACCTTTGCACATTCCTAAGAGCAGCCCTGACTCCTCGGGTCTCTTCCACGTCCTTCGCACATGACCCATGGGCGGAACTGGCCCCATCCTCCTGTATGTACGTATATACCGACGTGCTCCCCATCTTCAAGATTCTCCTTTCTCGTGTGCGGGGGACACCTCCTTCCTCAAAACGCTTTGTTTGCAGAGTCTTCTCCCTTTTCAGGGAAGGGTGCCTCTCCCAGATCGAAGGAAAAAGATGTTTTCCTTCAAAGGATGTGAGCCTCATTCAGACTATGGAGTAAATGACTAGTCAGGCCCAGTGTATTCTCAGTCTAGGAGGCAGCTCGACTTCAATGGGGGATAGCGATCCAGTTCAAATGCTGACCCCTCTGTGAAGACTGGACGTCTCCCCCAGGAATAGACGCTCGCTTCCTTCTCTGTGTTCTGGCGTGTTTGTGCCTGCCTCTCTGCGCTGTCATCGTTCTTTGCGTCTATATGCTCGTCACTGAACTGTGATCTCCTTGAGGACAGGAACAGTGTTACCCCTAATCTCCGTGCCACATAGACCTTGCTAAGTAAATGCTCATCGAGGGAATAAATGAGCAAACTGTAGCCAAAGCAATGAGTATCTAATGGTAGATAGAGTGGGACCCCTGGGCGGTTAGATGGATGTCTTTGTGGCCGCCCTCCACGTGTGCCCTGGAGATGGTTGCTTGTGCTGTTCAGGGGGGATTCCTGCCCTGGAACTCACTTCTAAATTTCCTGCCCTTTGACCTTTCTCTGTAAGAAAGGGCGTCAGAGCTGCGCCTTTGGAGAACATTTGGAGTGTTGGATAGAAAGCTTTCAGATTGCCATCTTTTATACACGTCTGGCCTGGATTTACAGGTTTTGAGAAAACAATCAAACCACAAACTGAAATCATTATTAACATATCAGAACCTCTAAAAACCCTGGGACCTCGCTACCCAAATATACAACGCTGATAAATATTTTTTTCTTCCCGGTTTTCTTGCTTGCTTTTCTAAGCACAAGGCGCAGGCCTTCCACGGAGGGGCCGCGGTGTGGCTGCCTGTTGAATGAATGGTGGTCGGGGGCTTAGGAGGTGGGGAGTGGGGGTGGGGGGGTGCTGAGGAGCCGGTTATGACCTGGCTGCTCTAAGGAAGGCGTTTTCTTTTCTCTGCAAACGGAGCTGCTGTTTGTTTGGAGAAGGAGAGCTGTGGGTACGGAATTAGGGGGTGTCATGTGGGCTGCACGTGTGGTGGGAGCTACCTGAAATCTGCCGGCTAATCACTCCCAGATGGACTCCCTCCCCCCAGGGACTGCGGTCCCAGGAGCCCCAGGAGCCTGAGTCCCCCCCAAGCCGCTTCTGGGGGGTGGGGATTTAAAGGGAAAGAGAGCAAGAACGTGTGTGCACGTGGACACGGCTATGTGATCTCTGGGGACTCTGAGGACTGTGGACCTAGCCCCCGACCCCTTCTTCAACCGGAAGCGTTCGGCAAACAAAGTCAGCCACTGCCACCCTGTCCCTAATGCCACACTGCGATCTAACTGGAAGCAGTGGAGGAGAAGGCGAGGTGGGGGAAATGAGAAGACAGGAGAAACACTGGCTTCCGGAACAATTGAATGGGCTTGAGGGTGGCGGGGGGGCGGGGGGGGGGGCAGAGTTCACTGCTACCGGTCTTTTTTTTTTTTTTTTTTTTTAACCTTTATTGTTGAAAGTATTACATAGGTCTTCCTTTCCCCCCATGAACCTCTTCGGCCCGCTCCCACCCCATTGTCCGTGTCCATGGGTTATGCATATACCCATACCAGTTCCTTGGCTGATCTCTTCCCACCCACCTTCCCCTGCCTTCCCTCTGAGGTTCATCAGTCTGTTCATGCTTCTGTGTCTCTGGGTCTATTTTCGATCAGGCAGGTCTTCATTCGTGATGAGCCGTCTAGGTGCCACAGCTTTTTGCTGCTCATGGGTGAGCCTTGCTGCTCAGAGGGGTGGGGCGATGCAGTGAGCGTCAAGGATGGGCACGTCCTCCAGCCAATGGGCAGCCACCATGGGAGGCATGGGGGGTCAGCTTGGGGAGGAGAAGTCTCCGGCTCGGCCTCCGTCTGTCTGGAGCCTGTATTCCCCCTGCATGTCCCAGGCCCTGCGTCCGCTGCCATCACACGCGTGGTCCCCGTCCCTCTGCCCCCATAACCCGTGAGCGCCTGGACTCCCTCATCGCGGTGCCATACGGTTCCGACTGAACACGAGGGGGTCAGGCGAGGGGACCTGGGGTACACACCTTATCCTCTTTCTCCCGCATACGCACATCACTCTAAAGCAGGCGTCCTCAAACTACGGCCCGCGGGCCACATGCGGCCCGCCGAGGACATTTATCCGGCCCACCGGGTCCCGCTGCCTGTCCTGCTTAGCATCCGACTCGTCCCGGGCCCGCAGTACGCATAGGAATTTGTTCATAGTTTTTTTTTTTAACTATAGTCCGGCCCTCCAACGGTCTGAGGGACAGTGAACTGGCCCCCTGTTTAAAAAGTTTGAGGACCCCTGCTCTAAAGCATACGCTCTTGGGCTTTCTCACCCACTGCTGAAAACACAATCCTCTTGCAAATGAATATTATTGCTGCTGCTTCCAGCTCCTGCTTCCCCAGTGCCCTCCCATCTAGGTCTCGCCTCTATGCCCTGGGCGCCCCTAGGAGGAGGTGCGGGAAGAAATCACTCTCTTTGCTCTTCATATGCAGACACAGGAGCCCTGCAAGTGGCGTGGAGCTAGCTCAAGGCCGTTGATGGGAAAGGCAGACCCAGCCCGGAGCTGGGGTGCGCGCCTGCCTCCCCCGTGTGCCCTGGCGCACAGCCTTCCTCGCGCCTCTGTCCCCACAGAGCTCTGGCTCCAGCGAGCCCACTCCCCCACGTTCCCATTGTTCTCCCTGCGCCCAGGCCAGGCTCCGGCTCCTTTGTGGGTCACGGGGAGAAACTGGGGCTCCGTGCTTTTGTGAAGCGTGTCTCTGATCTTATCGCCGCCCTGCTCTCCTAATCAGCACTTGGTTGCCTGTGTCTCGGAGGAGCCGAGAACAGAGCGTGACTTGAACAGGGCATGGCCAACATGTCTCCCCTGCCTTCCATTTCCCCTCCGTCTGCCCAGCTGGCCTTGGCCCTGGGCTGGTGGTCCTGGTGCCTTGACCGACTTGGGTTCCCGGGACGCGCTGCGCTCCAGTGCGTGCGGCGGCTTCTTTCTTCTCTGGGTCATGCGGCATCCTTTTTACATCTTGATGGAGGATTGTCCGGATTTGCAAAATCACTGTGTTCTACCAAGCAGAACTGGGATGTCACCACCCTGCAGCCTGGGGACGTCCTTGGGGCCCTCCCCTAATGGGGTGTCCCTCTTCTTTGCGGCTTCATGGGGGCGTTTATTCGTAAGAAGAAATGTTTGCAGAGCCCTGCCTAGGCGCTTGGCAATTTGCAGAGGGCTCTTAACCTCTGTGTGTCACCGTCTCTCCCCCAGAAAACCTCGTGTGGCTGTGCTTACCCTTCCCCCCATTTAACAGATGAGAAAGCTGCGGTTTAGAGGGGTTAATTCACTTGTCCAAGCGCTCGGTGTTAAGGGGTGAAAACTGACACTGACAACAACAGCAGGGAGACAAGGAGACAGTGGCTGCCAACTCTTGGGTGCCTGATGCTTAGAAGACCGAATGGGCTATGCCGGGACCATCCTGATTCCCCCCGTGAGGGACGCTATTTACCTGTGGCCTTCCTTCTTTTTGGCCTTGCCTTATGTCCTTCGGACTTGGTGTTTTATGGGGCAATGATAACTCACATTAGGGAGTTCACAAGATTGTCAAGGGAGGATGCCGAGTGGGGAAGGAGAGGGGGCTGCTGAGAGTCATCAGACCCAGTGGCTGTCTTGCATGTGGCACAGGCTGTGGCGGAAGGGCTGGCCTGGTGACCTCAGGAACTGTCTGCCCCTCCCGTGGGGGGCTGGCTGGGGGCCCTTAGAGCCATTCCCCACTCTGCCCAGACCCCAGATGGGTCGCCTGACACTCCCCGCCATGGAGGGGAAAGACACGCTCTCCTGGGGAGGAATCAAGATGAGAACCCTCTGGTTGCGACCTGGTCTGAAAGGTGACAACTCGATGGTGTTCAGCACGTGGGGAGAGGGCTGGGATGCTGCTTGAAGGAAGGAGGAAGCTGACAGGGTGGGCAGGGAGGTGGCTGACGAGGCCCATGTCCTGTCTACTGTTCTTGAGCCAGATTAGAACTCGGCTGGACTCGGTCTTGTTTGCCGATTATCCTTGTATACGAGGTTGGGAAACAATAAAAAGGAGGGTGGGGGAAGGTAAAGGCCATTGCTAGGGAGAGAGGATTTCAAAAGAGAAAGATTAGTTAGGTTAGTAGCGTGTTTTAGGGCCGCTCCCTGAGCCCGGATGCTCTCAGGGGAGCCGGGGAGCCCCATGGAAGGAGAACGGTGGCAGATTCACACGCCAGGTCTCCTGCCTCTGGGAAGCATGGAGTGCATCCTAAGGATGACATGGAGCCCTTTAAACACGCCCCGCACATTCACCCCACAAGCATCTCACAAATGCTCCGAGAGGCCTGGCCGCGCGCTGGGCGACTCCCCCAGGTGACGGGCTCAAGGGCACCTTCATTCCTGAATACGTCAATGCCACGCCCTGCGCAGGCCCCTGTCAGTCTGCCCTTTTGCAAAGACACGCCACTTTGGGGACCCGATTGGGAAAAGGGAGAGCCACGCGTCCGCGCCACAGAACCAGACGCTCGCCTGGGCCGTCCCGGGCCTGCCTGCCACTGGTCACAGCTGGTCTCTAACTCTGTGGCCACGGAGGAGGTTTCCATGGCCGTTCTGAAGTGCTTTGTGTATTGGAAACTGTGAATAAAAAGGTGAGGGGAGGGGGGAGGAAGGCTGCCCATCACGCTCACCCAAACCCCAAACCTCAGACTCTTGGGAGGAAGCAGCTGCCTGAAACGGTCCCAGACGGCAAACAGACGGCCTGCAGGGAGGGCAGGGACGGTCCCGGAGGCCCCGCTGGCTGCCACCGTGGAGGCCTTGGCCGCCCGGCACGGGGAGGAGGAGCGTGCAGATCCTTTTTAAGTTTCTGAACGCAAGACGCTTCCTGCCTGCCGCCCCCTCACCTTGCTCCCCCTGCAGTGGCTGGCCCTGGTGGGGCTCCTGGCTGACCCCGGGGAGCCAACCCCAGCCTCCCTCTCGCCAGCGGTCACCTCTCCTGCCAGTGCTTATCTGGGGGAGCAGGAGTCCTACCTTTCAGTCCCCCCCCCCGCCCCCCCCCCCCCCCGTTCCTGAAAGAAGGTATTGTTATTGTCTCAAAACTGCCCAGGTCAGGAACAAAGGCGGGCCCCGGGTCTTCTTGAAGCGGGATGCGATGGAATTGGCATTCCTCTGAAATGGCTCGTTATTACGGCCCATTTCTGCTAACAATTACCTGCCAACACCGAAAGGCACCGGGCTCCTTCGGGCTCTTGTTCGGTTTTCCTCTTCTCTTTTCCTTTCTTTGTGGAGCCTTAAAAAAAACAACAAAAAAAAACAAAAACCAAAAAATCAAAAAAAAAAAACGGGTGCACGCTGGAGTTCAGATTCAGACAGGTCTGGTGTATTCATCTCCACGACATGTGTGTGAATCTGACTGGACAAACAATTATTTTCTGTGGGTGGGGTGTGTGTGTGTCCATTCTTGGAGTAAAGAAGGTAATTTATTTCCTTTTACAACCCAGCTGTCTCTTGAAAACGGGATTGTAGGAAACAGAGAGAGAGTATGATATGGTTTGTTTCACAAGTGGATTTAGTGTTGTTGTTTTTTCTCTCTAATTATCTGATTTGAGCAAATGCCTTGCACATAATTGATGCTCAGCAAGCGTTTGTTGAAAGGAATGGCACCTGCCCGGCTTGATCTCTCAAGTGGAGGAAGTTGGACGATACCCTGGAGTGGCTTAGCGGGCAGGGAAGGTGTCTCAGCTGGTTCAGGAGACAGAAGAATTTTGAAACGAATGCGATGACTAAGCAGACGGTCCGGGTGTTCGGTTAAAACGAAAAGCCAATTCTTGTCTCTTTATATCTTTCGGGTGATCATTCGCACTCCGGAGTTCCTTAGCCTGAGAACGTGACCCCTGTGCTCCTGGAAATAGCCGTGTGACCTTCTGTACAACACTTCTCAACAAGCCCCCTTTCTCACGTTAAAAACGAGGAGTCGGCCATAACCGGTTTGGCTCAGTGGATAGAGCGTCGGCCTGCGGACTCAAGGGTCCCAGGTTCGATTCCGGTCAAGGGCATGTACCTGGGTTGCGAGCACATCCTCAGTAGGGGGCGTGCAGGAGGCAGCTGATCGATGTCTCTCTCTCATCGATGTTTCTAACTCTCTATCCCTCTCTCTTCCTCTCTGTAAAAAATCAATAAAATATATTTAAAAACAAAACAAAACAAAAAACGAGGAGTCGCCTTGTCTGAACGTCCGCAGACATGCGAGGGGCACTGACTCGGGCTCGCGAGGGATGCTGACCTCGATACAGGCGCTGGGTGGAAGAAGCCAATCCAACCAAATGCAACCAATAGCTGGCGGGCTCAGCACTGTTGATCCTGCGATCTGTATGCTGATAGAGAAGCTGGGGGTGGCCGCCGCCTGGTGAGAGGGAAGATACCCCGGGAACGTCCCCTGTGGGCTGACCTGCCTCAGGAGCCCAGTAGACAGCTGGACCAAAAACTCCCTGGACAACAGGAGATTTGGTTGTTTGGGGGTGGACGGAAGGGCCCCCAAGAAGCAGCAGGTGTCAGAGGGGGTCGCGCCCATGTGATATTCTTTGTAATGTGAGCCTCTAGCCAAAGAGCGCGATTCCTTTGGGTGAGGATGGATTTGACAGCAGATACGATAGGCCGATAGGACTTCATTTGTTTCAACCAACACTGAGGTGTCACCTGCCCCTTTCACCCCTCAGTTCCCGCCTCCTCGGATCCCTCTTCCAGGCCCCACACAGGGATTTTCATTTTCAACACTTAGCGCCCGATGTAGGGATCTGAGATCACCGACTCAGAAAACGGGAAAGGTCAGTCTGACTAACACCTCGCCTTGCGTCCTGGGATTAGCATCCAAGAGCAACAGATCCAGATCCGAGATGGGCTGCAGGCTCCCGGGAGACAGACGATTCCCACATGAGAAAGCCCGGGGGCAAGGCTCCCTGACATCACCCGAGTTCAGGATCCAGGGCTTTACCTGACGGGGGGTGGGGGCTGGAATTCTACCGGAAGAACACCAGAGCCAGGCTGGTGGGTTCAGAGGGAAAGCAGGCGGGGAGGGAGAGGAGTTCTTTTCTGCTAATCAAAGGAGAAACCAAATAAAACGGAGGGAGTCCAAGAAAAATACAACTCTATTGTTCTGGGGCAGAAGATGCTGGCTGGGAGGCTTCCTTGAGTAATGCAAGTCACACCCTTTCTCTGTGGGACTGCAGGAATGTTGGCTGTTTCCCTGGAGGCCAGGTGGGAGGTGGGCAGACAGGTCTATGGAGATGAGGAGTTCTTGGAGCTGGAACTCTCTGAACATCCCCATGGCCTTGCAGCTGGGAGGCGGACGCACGGAGCAGCAGGAATGTAGGTTGAATAAGGGCCAGGAAGCAGCAATCACGGTAAGTGATTGGGGAGGTGGGGGCGGGGAAGGGGGTCGGGAGAAAGGTGCAAGAAAACTCGGAAACAGGGAGGGAGATGACCCTGTTCCTTTTGTCCTCATCCCAACAGGGGCTTCTGTGTCCTCGAGGGCCCCCTTGGCTCCTGTTCACTAAGCCGGAGGGCGGAGTCTGGGGCTGGGGTGCTACGGGAAGCAGGAAGTGCCAGTCATTTCACAAGAAGGCTCCACCGTGGGGAGGGAGCCAGCGAAAGCTGGCAGACCCTCAAGGTGGGGTGGGGGAGTCTGGCCCGGCGCGCAGAACCCGAGGCTTCCCAGAATCCTGTGGGTTTGCCACAGGCCAGGGCTACGCGCCCCTCCCCCCCCCACCAACACAGCCCTTTCTCTTCCCCACCTGTGACTGTGTCTCTGTGGTGACATGTCAGCGGCTGGCCGCGAACGTTCCATGGTCCAAGGAAGGATGAATGTGACTGACGTCTTGGCATGTTAGCTTTTCCCAAGAGCGAGCTCTTAAATATAACTCCCATGAGTGCATGTGGGCTGAGAGAGACCCCACCACCTTATTTTCCCTGTCTCTGTCCCTTGCTTCTCCTCCTTCAATTTCAGCAAGAACCCTGTTTGTGCAGGTACCGCTCTGGGACCGCCTGGAACCCCACATTTGGGAGAGAGACGCTGTTGGGTCGGGCCACGGTCCGTTTCCTTCTGAACGTGCCCATCATTTTATTTGGATCTTTGTCTCTTCCCAAAACTCTAGCTCCAACTCCTCACACGCAAACTTCTCTTCCTCCACTATGAACGGCAAAGACGCAGCTGGAAAACCTTGGATGCCGAATGGCTCGCCGTCACCCACAGTGTCCTGTCTTGGTGTCGTGGAAGCTGCATCACTCCGAGAGACAGTGTCACGAGGGCGCTTTCAGTGTTTTCCAAAGTGCTCGTCGTGCGGTTGGATTGTTTGCTCCAGGGCCTCTGGACGTGGGCCAAGGGACGTTATTACGGGTCCCACCCACAGCGATGGTCTGGATCCAGCACCTCTGGTTCTCTCTCTCCCTCTCTGCCTGGATCAGCTTGCTCTGTCACTTTAAAAAAGCTACACCACTTCTCTGGGCTTCAGTGACATCTCCCACTCAAAGGCGGTTCTTCATCCAAATTCAGCACCTCAGTCTTTCTTTTCTCTCTCCCAAGGCCGGGGGCTTCCCTTAGAGACCCCCCAACATGTTCTCTTATGAAGGCGTCTGCTAGGAATGAGTCCCCAGGAGCTTAGAGTGAGGGAAGGGTTGGAAGTGGCCAAAAGCTTTTTGCCTTTAAAGAATCCCATGCCTTACCCTAGCCACAGAGACGCGCTCCCCATCTGTGGGGCACCCACCCTGGCACTTTCGGGGTGTAGGGTTTGTGTGGCAGCCACTACGGAAAATCTCTGAGCTGGAGGCGCAGGGATGAGCCAGCCTGGGAGGCTCCCACAGTCATAGCCGTGTTTACGGGAGAGCATATGGATGGAGTTTAGCTTTGATACATTCCCATCGCGTTTTACAGAAAGATTTTCCAGCCAATAAAAGGCATACCTTAACTGCTGCTGGCGTCCGAGTTCTGTCTGTCTGTCTGTCTGTCTGTCTGCCTGCCTGCTATGGTGCAGGGGTTCCCAGAGGACACTCTGACCTCTCCCAGCTCTTTATCGAAGCCATCCCGTCCAGGATTCAGAATTTAAAACCTGAGCACCCAAAGCGGCGGTCTTTGCCAGCTCTACGGAAGCCGCTCTTCCAGGAGCCCTCGGTTTGGGGGTGCCACCCTTCATGCTGGGGCCCTAAGTAGTGGCCTCAGCCGTAAATAAGTGACGGGCAGGAAGCCAGGGCAGTGAGAAGGACTTACTATTGGCTATGTTCTCGGCTAAAATTGGGTGGGTGCTCATGGGTGCCCTCTCTAAAAACACTATTGCTGCAGCTACTGCTAAGAATAATATTCCTTGAGTTATGCATCGGAAAGCCACGGTTCACCACTGCTTAGTCCACAAGGTCCCTCCAAGCAGCAGGCCTGGGTTTCCAGCTTACTCTTCTCCAACGGGTGACAAGACGAGGCCCCCTTGCCTGCGGCTGAGCCGGTGGGAGAGTTCCTGGCATTTGATAAGTGCTTGGCATAGGTTCATCGGGTCAGCTCCATGCCCGTCCGAGATCAGAAGGCAACAGAGGCTCAGGGCAATGAGATACCACGTCCTGAGGGGGGATGGCGGGAAGCCCCGGAAGCCACTGGAACCACCACTGTCCATGCCGCCAGTTCCCTGGGACAGGTGTCCTGACACGTGGGGCGTGGAGGAGAAGGTGCGAATCTAAGAGCCACAGGAGACGGTCAGCACTTAAACATATGTCTCGGGTTGTTACCGTGTGACCCTTTCAGACGTTCTGGATATTTGAAATGTTCTTAATAAGAAGATGGGAAACATACAGTGCAATGGAAGCAAGAGGAACCTTTGCAGAAGGCAAGAGGGCCTTTGCCCAGTGACCCCAAACGTAACTGCAGCATTTTCTAGAGGCAGGAGAGTGTCGCTGGGGCCGGACGCTCTGAGCCCCATTTCCGGGGGCTTGGCCCCTGGGAGTCGATGGGCTGGATCCAGAGGTCATCTGCCCCGGGATGGAAGGATGGGTTCCAAGAAACAAAAAGCCCCTTTTCCCTAAATGTCGCGGGTCCCCATGTTCCTTACTGCAGAGCTGTGTGTCTGCTGCGAGGTCGGCGGGAGCCTGAACGTGGTATGCTGACGATACCTCGGGTCTCGCATGTAACCTTGTTTCTACGCTGGGCGCTCCCTCCCAGCCCAGGGCAGGTAGCCGCGGCTGAGCCTCTGCCGGAGCCTCGGAGTGTCAGCACGTTATGGACACGTGTGTTGATGTTGCTGTCTGTGTGAGCCATGGCGGGTTTGGTTAAAGCAAAGCGCTGAGAGATGGAGGAAGCACCCTTTCACACAGAGGCAGCTCTATCTCCACGTGCAACTTCCTTGTCTGGGGGCGTCCTGGTCCAGGGAGGAGGGGTCACCACAGTCACCAGGACACGAGAGCCCGGCTTTGATGTTTAACCAAAGTGCCTGAAGATTGTGTTTTTATGTGGATGTCCCTTTTTGTTGTTGCTGTTAATCCTCACCTGAAGGTATTTTTTCCATTGACGTTTAGGGAGAGTGGGAGAGAGAGGGAGAGGCAGAGACATTGATGTCAGAGACACACATCAACTAGTTGCCTCCTGCACGAGCCCTGACCAGGGCCTGGGCAGGGGAGAAGCCTGCAACCAAGGTACGTGCCCTTGACTGGAATCGAACCCAGGACCTTTGGGTCCACAGGCTGACACTCTATCCCAGCCGTGGGCAAACTACGGCCCGCGGGCCGGATCTGGCCCGTTCAGCTGTTCTATCCGGCCCGCGGAGCCGAAAGAGTGGAGGGTTCTCTTGCTCTCCCCTCCGCTCCTTCACCACCAGCAGTGTTAACATGGCAACGTCGGGAAACACGGCCGCAGCTCCTTCTTCTGAGTGGGCGGATTTATATCCCCCATTCAGTAGAAGGAACAACCTCTCAGTCTTCCAGAGGCTCCTTGTAATGCCCGCGGACGCGTCCCCCGACATCACCCTGGGAATGCGTAGACACGTTATCGTGGTGATGTAGGGAGACATGCCCCTGGAGAGCACAGTATCAGAGCATTAGCTAAAAACGAGACCAACAACACTGTTCCCACTGAAGTTGATGTTTTAAAGACCAAAAACCTTTCAACCCAGTCTACATTGCCATCTACATCTTGCACTAAAGAAAATGTTTAATTTACTGTTTACACATTTTGTTCTTTTCTATTTGTTTTAGTTTTAAATTATTTTATTATATTTAAGATTAATTTGAAAGGCTTTTGTACCTTTCCTTTGTTAGGCAATTTTATTTTGCCTTTGCCATCTTCAATATAAGGTATGTTATTGTGCTATGATTCCTCCATTTTTTGAAGTTTCAAATTATAATAATTAGTGTTTACATTCTTCTTGTTAAAATGTTTGAAATGAATAAAACTATTGAAATAAAAAAAAAAAGACCGTACCCTTTTATGTAATGATGTTTACTTTGAATTTATATTAGTTCACACAAACACTCCATCCATGCTTTTGTTCCGGCCCTCCGGTCCAGTTTAAGAACCCATTGTGGCCCTCGAGTCAAACAGTTTGCCCACCCCTGCTCTATCCACTGAGCCCAGCCGGCGAGGGCTGGATGCCCATTTGAACAGTTAGCCACGCTTTACGTCCAAGTGGGCTGTCGGCTTTTGGGAACTGACAGCTCATCTTTGACGG
Organism: Plecotus auritus; assembly: GCF_963455305.1. Taxonomy (NCBI): domain Eukaryota; kingdom Metazoa; phylum Chordata; class Mammalia; order Chiroptera; family Vespertilionidae; genus Plecotus; species Plecotus auritus. The sequence continues at coordinate 5,821,168 of NC_137774.1, forward strand.
GAGAGCAAGAAAGACACCTCGCCGTGTGTCACCTCCGAGCCATCAGGGCTGAGTGGGGGAAGAGACCAGCCTTTCTCAGGAAGCTGCTGCCGTCCCAGCCAAGAGGCTGCTGGGGCCTCAGGTTGAGGCAGGTTTTCACCGAGCAGCCTCATGTTTGCAAAAGAAGCACCGCCGGGATGGGGATGAAGAGGCTCGGTCTGCGGGAGCCGTCCTGTCCCGGGGTTGCGACAGTCTTGGAAGGTGCGAGCTGGTGGGAGAGCCCGGGGAGGGGAGGCTGGGAGGCAGGCCTGCCTGGGGAATGCCGGCCCCCTCTGTTCAGGGCCCGGGATGCAGGGTGCTGAGCGAGGAAGGGCTAACTGGCCGGGCTAATTGTCCAGTGTTTATATTTGAAAAGGGATACCACACTTCCAGGATAATTCCCTCCAGCCTCCTCTGGGGCTAAGATTTCCAGCGGGTCCAGAATCCCGAGGAGAAATCAGGGGCTGATTACCTGGCCGGCTGGGGCTGCAATCACACCTTTCAATACTAATTATCTGCTCCTTGAGTTCAATGACATCGAGCGGCCCGGCGCTGGCTGGGGCGGACCTGGCTCAGGGGTTTGCATCACCGGCTGGAGACAATGATTCGAATGGACAAAGTACCCGCACTGGGCCTTGATAAGCAGGAAATGAACGCTTGTTTGCAAATAAGATTGGGAAATGCGATCAGTTTCTTGTTCGGCATTTGTCTTCGGGTTACTGGCCTGATAATACTAACGCAGAAATAATATGTTGGAAGTCACCAGTGAGGGAGCCTTTTTTGTAATGACCTCCGCACACTCCAACTTTCTGAAGCAACGGCAGAGGCAAATGAGGTGTGTGTGTGTGTGTGTGTGTGTGTGTGTGTGTGTTTCTCTGTATTCTAGCTTGAATTTTTCTTTTCGGGGATTTGGGGAGATGGGTAATGATTTGATAGGATACTTTTTCAGGGTCCAGATTTGGTCATAAGCATGGCTTTACCCTTCACGGAAGAGAAATTTTACTTCTACTTAGATGGGGTTCACTAGTTTCATGAACAGCTTTGTTGCAGACTCATGCCCGGGGTGGATTGCTTGGGGGCTGGGACGCATGCCCAGTGTCGGGGCTCTGGAGGAGCAGCAGCTGGGGGTGGGGTGGGGAGGTGGGGGGATGGAGGAGAGGCGGATCCAGGCCAGCGATCTGCCCAGCTGCCTGCACTGGGGTCCATGTGAATGTATCATTTCTGGCGAAGGAGTGCCGGGGACAAGGAGTAAATGTTCCTGGTCTGTAATCTTTTGGGGAATGTTGCTTTCCTATCCTGACTCCTTGATCATCAACTAGAGATGGCTACTCTCATGAGTTGAATTGTGTCCCCACCAAAAAAGACGGTGAAGTCCTAACCCCCAGGACCTCAGAACGTGGCCTTAATTGGAAATAAGATCATTACAGATATACTTAGTTAATGAGGTCACATTGGAGTGGGGGGTTGGGACGCATCTAATAGGTTTGATATCCTTCTAAAAAGGGGGAATGTGGACACAGACACACACAGAGGAAGATGCACAGGGGACACCACGAGAGGGTAGGATTGGATTGGAGCATCTACAAGACCGGGAACACCGGAGGCCACCAGGAGAATGACATGCCCAGGTCTGCAGAGGGAGCATGACCCCGCCGATACCCTGATTTCAGTCTTCTGGCCTCCGGGAAGGTGAGACAATCCATTTCCGTTGTCTTAACCCACCCGGTGTGCGGCACGGTGTGATGGCAGCCCTGGGAAGTACCGCACGTCGCTGCATCAGAGCCAAACACTTGGGACGGGAAGAGCGGTGTCAGCCCACCCACGCCAGGGAACACGCACGGCCTTTGCTTTTCCAGCCCGGGCAGCGGGTGGTTCTCCTGGGCCTGTTCCCACTGAAGTCCCTGCAGCCTCTGGCTTCTCCTGGAGGTGTTTCAGTTTCAGGGGACGAAACCAACCACAAGCACGCCCTGGGCCACATTCCCAACAGGCCAGGATGTAACTGAGACAGCTGTTTGGGATGGTGGACTTCCACTCTGAATTCCTACTTCATGCTCTTAGCTTCCCTGCCTTCACCCTCGAAGGGCAGCCAAGAGGAAAACACTAAGAACAGGAACTGACTTGAGAGCCAAACATGGTGAAAACCACATGCAGGTGTGCCCTGGCCGGTGTGGCTCAGTTGGTTGGGTGTTGTCCTGTGCACCAAGAGGTTGCTGGTTCTATTCCCAGTCAGGCACATAGCTAGATTGCTGGTTGGATCCCCAGGAGGGGGAATGCAGGAGGCAGCCAATGGATGTTTTACTCTCACATTGATATTTCTCTCTCTTTCCCTCTCCCTCCTCTCTCTCTCTTTAAAATACCAATAAAAAAAATCTAAGAACAACAACAAACAAACCCCAAAATGAACACATGCAGTTTCAATGAATTTTCTTACCTTCTTGGTCAATCTCAGGGCCCTTCGCAATGGAGCGTTACCTTTAACGCTCCTTCCATGCACCTTTCCCACCTATAAGTGGGACCCCGAAGGAAGCGGAGACCCTCTGGTGTATGAACTTCACCGTTCTCTCTCTCTTACTGTCCTGAGAGTCACCAGGTCCACAGGGTCGTGACGAGTTTCTCTCTCTACAATGGGACACACAACAGGGAGGCGATTTCTCTCGCCCCCAGCCCTCGCTTTTTGTCAGGACGGTACTTTACACCATTGAACCCGAGAGCTGTAGGACCTTCAGAGATCAATCTTAAAGCTTTCCGGTGTTGGCTTGAGAATGCTGAGGTTCAAACTTGCCCAAGACACTCTTGCCTTAAAGCAGCGGTTTGCCGCTCTGTGGACTAATGACTTTGCTGACCACTGGACTAGACTAAATGTTACTGTGTAGTTGGAAACTGTGAGGATTAGGCAATTGTGGCATATTGTGTGCAAAGAGATAAAGGGTAGTATATGGCAGTGGTCGGCAAACTCATTAGTCAACAGAGCGGCAAACCGTGGCTCGCAAGCCGCATGTGGCTCGCGAGCAGCGGTTTGCCGACCACTGCCTTAAAGCAGACTCCGAACCTAAGTATTCTAAACTTCGTTCTCTGTGTCCTGCCATGGCCCATCTCTTCCTTTCTCTGGAAGCCTCCAGGCTTGGCCCAGGATCGGACAACTCCTCATTGGATCACCTAGGGTGGCTCTCGCTCTCTCCAGGCAGCCTGCCCTCCCTCCTTGGGCTCCTTCCATCGGGAAGAAAAGGAGAACTATTTGCTGGAAACCTGCTCTTGGCCATGCATCATGCCGAGAGCTTTAAGAGTTTTAGCAGATGAGAGGACGGTGGCTCGGGGCGGTACAAGTCCTGGCCAAGATGATACAGCTGTTAAAAGTGGGGCTGGAACCCACACTTCTCTGGGGAGGCCCTTTCTCCAGCGAGAGAAAGGGTCCATGCCCCAGTGCCGGGTATGGGCGTGGCTGTCATCAGCGATATGAGGGTGAAAACGCTACCCCCGCACTACATTTCACTCTCTGCTGCTCTTCTCGCTCTGCTGTGTCTTGTTTCCATGTCAACAAGAGCCTTTTGGTCCAGCGGGAGCCAGGCCTGCTATCTGTAAACGAGGTGATTTATTTTTCCTGCTCCGAGCCTTCCCGATATAAATAGCAAGCCACGGTGGGGGCACACACAGCCTCCCCCTGCATGTTCCTAGGTCCAGCATCAGAGGCAAAGCAATGCAGCAAATATTTGGTGGCTCCCACGATGACCAGGGTGAGAGGGTGATGAGTGAGCTCCTCTATTCGAGTTGCTTTCTCGCCTCAACAGGGATGACTCAGGCGCCGCTAGGCCAGTCAACAAGCCGAATATGAAGGATGTTCTATGAGGAGCACAGAACACGGGCCACCCCTCAGCCCCAACCCCCCCCCCCCCATCCTCAAGCCTCTCGTGTCACGTCTCTCCACTCCTGTTGCTATGGCCACCACCACATCCTGCTCACTCGTTTTGGTGCTGTGGCCAAGGTTTTGCCCCACCTCCTCCTAAAATGGCCCAGATGATGTACTGGGCTCCTGACCACCAGGCCCTCCACTGTTACAGGAACCACATGGGGGAAAACCCTACTGGACCTCCTTCCCTGCACCTGCAAGGAAAGGAGTTCTCCCAAATTGCACGAAAACATGACAAAGTAGGAATGTCTGCACCCCCATGCTTACCGCAGTATTATTCACAAGAGCCAAGATGGGAACCACCTAAGTGCCTGTCAGCAGGTGAGTGGACCACGAAGATGATGCATACAGGGGGCCAACGTAGGGTTACAGTGCTGCGTGCGCATAACACTATTTATTTTGTATTAGTATTTATTAATTATTGCATTATTTTTTATGCAAGCTGTGAGCCTACTTTTGCTCCTCCCTGGGATATCTTGTGCGCGCGCGCGCACACACACACACACACACACACACATACACACACACAGGGATGTTATTCGGCCATAAGAAAGAACAAAATCTTGCCATTTGTGACAACCTAGATGGACCTTGAAGATATTAGACTAAGTGAGATAAGTCAGATGGAGACAGAGAAATGCTGCACACGATCACTGTATGCAGAATCTTAAAGAGCACAACTTGCCCTAACGGGTTTGGCTCAGTGGATAGAGCGTTGGCCTGCGGACTGAAAGGTCCTGGGTTCGATTCTGGTCAAGGGCATGTACCTTGGTTGTGGGCACATATCCAGTGGGAGGTGTGCAAGAGGCAGCTGATTGATGTTTCTAACTCTCTGTCCCTCTCCCTTCCTCTCTGTAAAAAATCAAACATATATATATATATATATATATATATATATATATGCACAACTTGTCAGAACAGAGAGGAAAATGGTGGTTTCCGGGGCTGGGGGTGGGAATAAGAGAGAGGCTGCCTAAGGATACAGACTGGCAATGGGTCGATGAAGCAGCCCTGGAGACCAGGGCGAATACAGACAACAATATTGTGTTATGAACTCCAAACGTGCTAACAGACTAGATCTTAATTATTCAAAATTACCTCCCAAAATATACATGCATCAGATCAAAATGCTGTACATCTTGCATTTAGACACTTCATGTGCCAAATATTTTCCATGTAAAGAACACTTGGAATAAAGGGGGTTCTGCTTCATAGTAAAATGAATCCTTCTTCCAATGCTAAAACCTGGACGTTTTCTACGCCAATCTCCCTTCTTCAACTGAGCGAATGTGAACAAGTATCATTGGTCGAAAGGATTGTTGGCTACTGAGTGTAAAAATCACATAATTCATTTATTTACAATCTCAGGCATTCGGCAAATCTTCATTGTAGGAATAGAACTTCACTGTGAATTTCTATGTATTAACTTGTCACTCATAATATTTTTTTTCAGTCTGCTGTTAAATTCTTCCATGACTTAGATATTTTTATAAACACACTTATGCTGATAGAGCAGATTCCCAGGCAGATGTGGGGAAAGTGTTACACAATTCCTGTAGATCACTGGCCCCAAGTTACAGAACACACAATAGTTTGTAGCTGTCCTTTCTAGCCACAAGGTCATAGTTTCCTTGGCCTTCTGGGCTACACATCTTTCTGCCACTGATATTTATCGTTCACATGAGCTCTCAACTGAAGATAAAATTGCCCAGGGATCCAGATTGATCTCTCCCTCAAACTAATTAAGCCTGGACAAAGGAAAGACATCGATTCATGAGGTAAACAGATATTGATTAAATCCCAATCAAATTCCAGGCATTGTGCTGTCACAGCAGGGGGCAGCCCTCCAAAAGCAAAGACAAAGCAAATAGAAATGATTAGGAATTGTGACAAATACAGCGTGTCCCCCCAAAAAAGTATATACACTTAAATAGCTGATAGCTCAATTTTGAAAATGAAATGTATTTTAATAAACACTGCATTTAAAATTATTCAAAGTGTGTGTCTACATTTTGGGGGGACATCCTATATTTAAAGAACGTAAATGAATGGCCAAATAGAGAAAAAGTGGGGTGGGTGGGTGGAGCATGACCTTCCCTCACCTGCTTGGGAAAAGGCTCTTTGGGTGGATGGCGTGTAAGCTGAACCCGGAAAGAGGAGGGGCGCTAGACATGAGAAGGAGGGCGTGAAAGCAGGGGAGAGGGAAGGAGCATCTTAGGAAGAGACAAGAGACAGGCCTGGGGGGGGAAAGACTTGGGTATGTTGGAGGAACCAAGCTAATGCTCACAAGTCCTCCAAGGTAGAGGCCCCTTTCCAAGCCCACCTGGCTAGCAAGTGGAGAATGGAGGCCTGTCCTCGATGCCACCCACCAGGCCTCACGGCTTGCAGTCCGCTGGGTGTGTGTCTGTGTAAGGAAGTCAGAATGGATCACCTGTCAGGACCGGGGAGGCTGGGCTCAGCTGGCAGGATGTGGAGTGTGTGTATTTGCTGCTTGCGCTTGAAGCTTACTTCCCTGCAAATACATGCCTAACTGCCCCGTGCCTTCCATGGGGAAGCCAGCGCCGCCACTCCATCGCTCATGAGCGATCCTGCAAAAACAAATCCGTATCCTTCATGCAACCCTAGGTGCCAGCCGGGCAGGCCTGCGCTGGCCGGGCAGCTCAGAGCTTGGGAGCAATCTGGTGCTCAGGAAGGGCGAGAAGAAAAACAATTTCAAATTCCAGGCGCCCGGGGCCTCTTACAGACAGCCATTGTTGGGAGAAGGAGAAACTAAAGGAAGAGCCAGGTGGAGCCTCTGGGAAGGAAGAGGATATTGAGGTTAGGGGCTGCCGCTCGGGGCCTAGCGGTGGGGATGGGGTTGGGCAGCCCTAGGATAGGGCAGACATTTATGCGTGTGAGCTCGAGCAGGTGCCCTTTAAGCGCCTCAGTTTCCCGGTATTCACAATTATGCAAGAGTACCCTCTGCTCGCCTCCCTCAGTTGAACGTAGGCGTGAGGATGCCCTTCGAAAAGAATGTGCCCGCTAAGTGTCAGGGATGGCGAAAGGGGGCTGCCTCCCTCTGAAATATGTCATTGGACAGACCCCGGAGTGTCTTAGTGACTTTCACCTTCCTGGGCATAACCAGGCGAGAATGTCTTGTAGTTTTCATTTATGGGGTACGAGAAAGAGAGGTGCTCCGTTTTGGGGTTTTCAGCCTGTTGACTGTTAGCCTTTACGCCACGTTCTGAAGAATGTCTGGCTGAAGCCACGTGGGTGTGGGCACTAGTGTGAGGCTCTGTCACCGTAGCTGTAAGTCATCCTGTGCGTGAGGATGGAGATGGTTGCAAGGAATCGTGGCACCTCTGTCCTCCCTGACAGCACAGAAATGCTGTTTCTTCATCTGCTGGTGCTTAGATCTCTAAAGGTGGTCTCCATCACCACCTCGGGAGGACATGCAGTGAACAGACAGATGAATGGGCATTTCAAAAATTGAGCCCATGGGACTTGAAATGTGTCAAGTCTGTGGACGTCTCTTCTTGACTTTGCTCTTCCCTGAGGCCCATGGCTCCAGCTCCTCCTTGCCCGGTCCACTCCAGAGAGTGCAGGTCAGTGTAGGAGGCGGGAAGGGAGGTTCCCAGACCTGGACTTGTTTTAATATTGCGAGCACTTGTTGCCTTTTCTGATTCAATTGTCCAATTCATTCAGATCCCTGAGGACAGATTTCTTGAGCTCAGGTGCGAAGGCCAACCTATTGGCATGGATGATCCTGGGTAATGACGGCGCCAGGAAATTCCTTCCTTGCTGCTTCATAGCTGCCGGGTCTTCGGAAGGGAAGGGCTGCTGTTTGCAGGGTGGACCTTCGCACCTGAATGGAGCTTGGGAAACTTCGCAGCTCCACTTCGAACTCCCTTGTAAGAAGTCAGAGCAAACATTGGAAGTCAGTGACTAACCCATGTCTTAAATCCTTTCCACGAGAGTCAAATTCCACTCCCAGCTGGTTAAGCAGGACATCTGGAGCCTGGATGTGAACATTGTGATGTCCATTTTTAAACGGGCGGCCCATTGGCTGGTGACCTCCTACCACCTTTGGGCCAAAGGAAGAGGCGGAAGGAATAAAAATGGCAGAACAGGTTGTACGGCCTTAGGTTTAGTTGGATGGCTCAGCAGCGCCAGTGCATCTCTGAGTGTTGGTCACTAAGCGATTGGTTAGATTACAGGCGACTTTTCCATTTTATGAAGTCATTGGTAACGTGGGCTGAGAGCAATCTGCGACCGAGCGAACCTCTGGAGCTGCCGTTTTCTAAAGCAACAGGTTCCCTGTGTAGCTCTGTTTCAGTTCTCTTACAAGCACAACGGAGAAATGATTAACAACCTGAGCTACCACAAAGCCTCACTGTGGGTCTCTCCACTAATTCCTTCAAAATCTGAATAGTATTGAAGAAAATAATGACAGACACATGTGTTCTTGGGATTTCGGCCTTTCCCCCCCACCTTTAGTTTGGTAGTTATATCATTACTAAAATGGGTTAACACATTTGGGGTTGGGCATGAGACTTGGTCTCAGGCTCTGGGAAGACCCCCGCACAGGCTGCCTTCAGTAATGGGGATGTATCTCAAAGGTTGGGGTGAGTTCGGGGGAGAAAGGAATCCATCTCTCCCATCTGGTGTCCCCTCGGATCGTAAGACTCCAGGACTGGGAGGTGTAGGGACCCTCATGGGGAACTTGGCTTCAGAGACCCATCTTCTCATTTGCCTAAGAGGCATGCTCCCTGAAAGGTGTTGGTTGGGCTTACATTACACCAACTGGGCAGAGTCATTGGGCAGAATTGAGGAACAACATGTCTGGAGACACTCAGCCTTCATGCCTGGTCTGTGTGTAGCTGCCCTTGGCTTGCTGACCATCTCCTGGGGCAGTGAGAAAGCAAGGCTGGTTTATCCACACACATGGCAGGAACCATATCATGATGTATAAGAATGAACCATTTAGCCATTTTCCTTAAATGTATGTGGATACCGTGGGCATCTGATGATTTGGGGGCTCCTCCTTCATTTTCCCCCCTCCCATAAATCCCTTTGGAGTAGGTCTGAGTCTTATCATCCCTGTTTTACAGACAAGGGAACTAAAACACCGAGATGTCAAAAAAAAAAAAAAACAAAAAAAAACAAAACAACAACAAAAAAACACCCCAAGGCTACTCATTTAGGAAGTGCAGGATCCAGAGGTTGGATTTGGGTAATCTGACTTTCAACTCTTGATCTCAATATTCCTACTACTCATACTCTTCAAAGGTATCTCTGTCCATGAGATAGACAGAAAATTCCACAGTTGGCTTTCTGACCAGACAAGACAGTGACTCCGTAGCACCAGTCTAATCCAACCACATGGGATTTGAAACTGAATCGCTGAAGGTCAAGGATGTTTAGGGGAGCTCCCCAGTAAGAGCAATTTCATGTATCAGACACCCAAGGCTGCTCCTCCTCAGCATGGTCTTTTCAATGACTGATCCTTGGACCAATTCATTGATTCATTCAGTCAACAGCTATTAAGCCCCTCCTCTGTTCTGAAGACTGTTCTAGTGGCTAGGAACAGAGTTCTGATTGAATTAATGTCTCTGCCCTCATAGAGCTCCCATTCTAACAGGAGAGACAGTTCCTAAGTAAATAGGCAGACAAAGATCCGATATGATGCCACGAATAAAAATAAAGCAGATCCAGAGGGTGGCGAGTGTTGTGGAGGGTACCATTTTGGAATGGGTGGTCAGGCATTAGCTCTCTGAGAAGGTGACATTTGAATAGGATCTTGAGTGACATGAAGGAGATGGGTAACAGGTAAGCCTCACATGGAAGTACTGTCGTTATTTTGCGAAAGAAATTCTTCGTACCGTGCCTATGACTTTATATCCAAAACGGACCAGGTCAGCGTGGACAGCAAGGCCACCATGAGAATGTCACTCACCAAGACGAGGCTTTAGGAGCTATTTTAATCCTCGTGCTGTTGCCGGAGGGCGTGGGTGGGGCAGATGGCCCGTGAAGCTCTTGGCTCCAAGGGGATACTCTGCTGACTGGGGACTTGGGCGCTGCTGAGTGATTCCCTGTTTGTTCTCCTGAATTAAATTAGAACTGGGCAGCCTCCTTGCTGCGGTTTTCTTCCTCAGGCCGGCGGACCAGAGCTCCGGCCAGTTTTCGTTTGTGTTGGTTTACTTGGAGGGAAACGTTGTGACGTTGGATGAATGATGTGTGTGAAATGCAGCCATCCCTGGCTGATGGCAGCCCACTCTCCTTCCAATGGCCCTTGTGCGGATCAGCGTTTCCAGGTCCCCCATGTTGAATGTTGCCCAAGGCGGCCATGCTCATGCAGTGGATCTGAAGGAGGTCCCGCCTCAGGCCAGGTGAGGACAAAACCCACAAAGACAATGTGATGTGTAACTGACCAGGCAGGCGAGTATGTCAGGTGAGGCGCAGGGGTGGGCAAACTTTTTGACTCGAGGGCCACAACGGGTTCCTAAACTGGACCGGAGGGCCGGAACAAAAGCATGGATGGAGTGTTTGTGTGAACTAATATAAATTCAAAGTAAAGGAGCGGAGGGGAGAGCAAGAGAACCAGATAGAATAGCTGGATCCGGCCGTGGGCCATAGTTTGCCCACGGCTGGAAGAGTCTGGACAGGGACGGCCTTGGGCAGCATCCCTCTTTCCAGCCCGGGACTCGGAGAACGTTGACATAAAAAACGTGACCTGGGAGAGCACGCCTGTGAGTGAAGGTGGATGCTCCGGGGGCATCTTTGGCCGGAGGTAACATTTCACCTCTGCTCAGAGCCAACTTTTGCGTTTTGGCAAAAACACATTTTGCAACTCAAAACTTTTCTTGCTTTCCCCTGATTAGTTGTTAGTTGAAAGCTCTCAACACCTCAGCTCTGCCCGCCCCTCCCTGTTATTCCCCTTATCCCTACAACTGCCAGCGTCCAAGCTCAGGGCTGTGGCCAGCACAGCCAATTATAGTAAGGTAAGTGGGAAGAAAGCCGGGGAGAAGAGAGGGCAGAAGGGAAGGAAGAAAGAAGACATTCTGAATCCATTCAGGTCTGGCCTTGGGGCTGCTTCTCTCCTGGACAGGGGGCCAGCCTCAGGCGTTAGGACGGTCAGGCTCACATCTGATCCTCCACTGCAAGCGCTGTGTGCCCTTGGACAAGTGACTTAACCTTTCTGAACCTTGGATTTTGCTCATCTGGAAATAAATAATGTGAGGATTCATCTCAGTGAAACAGCTTCAGTCAAATGATGCTGCCCAGGACATTGTCAGCATGAAAGTTGAGAGCTGTTCCATTATTCCTTTGTTTAGATACCAAGACCCCCATTTCAGGGTAGCACTGCCTGGCCTGGGGTGAAATTGTAGCCACATAGCCAAGGTCTACATCAGGGGTGGGCAAACTTTTTGACTCGAGGGCCACAATGGGTTCTTAAACTGGACCGGAGGGCTGGAACAAAAGCATGGATGGAGTGTTTGTGTGAACTAATATAAATTCAAAGTAAAGGAGCAGAGGGGAGAGCAAGAGAACCGGATAGAACAGCCGGATACGGCCCGCGGGCCATAGTTTGCCCAAGGCTGGTCTACATAGTCTGTGGCTTGATGTAGCTAAGAGGTCTGAACAAGCTCAAAGCTTATTATGACATGAGCCCTTCATAGAGGTCTAGCTGCCAGCAAAGCCACTGGAAGCTGTGAGGGTTCCTTTATGTGTCACCTTGGCCAGGCTGTAGGATCTAGCTATTTTGGAGAGGAAGGAAGAGGGAGAAATAGATAGAAACATCAATGATGAGAGAGAATCATTGATCAGCTGCCTCCTACACACCTCACGCTGAGGATCCAGCCCACAACCTGGGCATGTGCCCTGACTGGGGATCGAACCGTGACCTCCTGGTTCATAGGTCAACACCCAACCACTGAGCCATGCTGAGCCGATCTAGCTATTTCATCCAACATTCATCTAAATGTTTCTGTGAAAGTATCTTGTAGGTGGGGTTCACGTTTACAACTCGTTGGCTATACATACATGAGATTACCTTGATAGTGTGGGTAGGGCTTGTCCAATCAGCTGAAGGGCTTGGGAGCAAAAACGAAGGTTTCCCAGAAAAGAAGAAATTCTGCTTCCAAATTACAGAATCAACCCCGAGCTGAGCTTCTCGCTTGCGGGGTCTGCACTGTGTGTCCTAGACTTTCTAGTCTCTATATCCACAAGCCAATTCCTGAAAGCAAATTTTTATATACAGGATGCTCCCCCAAAATGTACACCCACTTTAACAGCTGATGTTAGCTCAATTGATGTTTCTTTCTTTACAGATTTAACTCATTGGAATATATAATTATTCAAAGTGTGTATACATTTTTGGGGGACACCCTGTATATATAAAATTACATATATTTATATTTTTATATATCATTCACAATGTATTGTAAATGATATAAAATACATATAAGTGTATTAAAGCATATTTCTATTTCTATATAAACTGTTCCCTTTCTGTTTCTCTGGAGAACCGGGCTGACATAGAAACTCATGACTTCGACACGCACACGGACAATTTTTAGCAGGAATCTTTTTTCAGTTCATCTATTATAGGAATCCAGACTTGAGTTCTTAATGAAAACAAACACATGAAAAAAGAGGATGAAGGCCGGAGCTTCTGGTTAGGAGGGACCAGAGTGGGGAAGGATTTCCTAATCTTAACCTGGAGAGGGAATCGCAGGGTGGCGTGGCCGGCGGCCCAAACCCCAGCCCAGCCCGTCCTGCGCGGCTCAGAGCAGTAAACAGGCTGGGCGGGGTGTGCAGTGCTGCCGGCTCCATTGCTCAGTGTTCCGGGCCTTCCCCCCAGGCTTGGTCACGGTGGTTTGTTTAAAATTAGTTCTTGTTTGGCCTGTGGGGGAGAGTGAATTGCAGAGTCTGGGATTTACTCTGGGCCTTTTGCATTTCAGGTTCTGAGGGCTGGATCCCTTGTCTATTTTAAAAGCAGAGAGACGCAGGCCCAAGACTGTCATGCCACCAACCCTCTGTCCTCGTGGTCAGAGGCTGTCACCTGGCCTGATCGGAGAAGGGGCTCCCCGTCCCAAAACGGAGCTCCAGACACCCATGCTGAGATGCCTCCGGTCTTCCCTGGGAGTCATCCCTTCCAGGTGGACCTGCAGCTGCCCCAGGGCGAAAGTGGCCTCTCAGAGCTGTCACAGACCATTTAGTTTCATCTTGAGGACTCACCGGCACCTCCTCAAGCAGGGTCACCTTGGGACAAGACACAGGCTAGGCAAGCCTTGAGGGGGGAAGGGAAGGAAGATTGAGATACTCAGTGCATTTCTGGGAGAGAAGTTTGGCTTTCTGGGAGGCAACATGCCACCATCGGGGACTGGAGAATGGACGATGCCCATGGGGGGACGTCTCAAAGGGGACAAAGGAGCCCCAAACCTGGCATTCATTCACTTCCCAAGAGTGACTTCAGCTGGCGTGAAATCTTTGACTTTGAAGTTATTTTCACTAAATATATTTGCTTTTCCCCTTTGTGTGAAGTTGGTGTAGACCCAATGTCAGAGCAAGGCTACACGTGGCCGACTACACACATTGCCGGTCCCTGGGAACATAGCTAACCTATTCTTGAGTTCAGGGGTACTCACCATGACTGTCCTTCGTGGGCTTTAATCACGCAGCCTTGTCTAAATTAAGAACCACATCGCCAAGCCATATTGCAAACCCATTGTAGGCATGGGGGTTTAGGACAGACACCACACACACACTCACACCCGCTCACTCCCATCACAGACACACACGCTCATAAAACACTGTGCTACATTAGAAGTGTAGTTATATTCTTTCCATTTAAAAGCAGAAGGGCTGATGAGTGATTAGGTTGTTAGTGACCTGAGGTGATACATTGAAATCCTTGGTTGGCAGTTCAGTGTCATGGCCACCAAAAAGGAGTGATCCTCGGGATGAAAATTAGCTTGGCAAGAATGTTAGGATTTTAATACTCCAGATAGAGTAAAAAAAAAAACAAAAAAAGTTACAGAAATAATTGGAAAATTGCTGTGAATTAATATTAAGTTATAATAAAAGACATCAACATACCTGTCCTATAGTCAATTGTTTGTTCCAATTATGGGCAACTACATAATTAGTTCTTCAGTTCAGAAAATTTGTATAGTTTATATTCGAACAGATCCATTTGAGCAATGAAAAAAAAATGTTGTAACTGTGCAAATGTTGGTTACCTACCCAGGGGCTAGTCCCTGCTATGTCTTCCTCACAGAACCCTGTTTTGGTTGAGGTTCAAGGAAGCAACGTGTCAGGGAAGGTGGACTAGGAGATGCTTAGAGAGGGAAGTTGATTGAGACCCTTGAATTTCTTTATGCCCATGATTGGCTTAGAGGTCAGCATCCTAAACTCAGCTTAAGAAAGATGAATCTTCTGGAGGCTCTTGGAAAATATTGCTTGAAAATATCCATTGAAATAGGCCCTTCTTTTTGCCTTGAATGTTGCCATGGAGAACATATGCTCGAAGCTGCTACAGACCAATTGCAACCATTAGGAAAAACCACGAGACTGAGAGACACCAACGATTGAGCTGCTACATTAACCCTTCCTGGAGCCACCTACCTCATGACTTACTGATCTGTCCTTACTGTTTAAACTATTTTTAACTGGGTGTTTTGTTACTTGCAGCCAAAAAAGTTCCATTGATACACTGCAATATTAATTAAGAAGAAAAATAAACATGTCTGAGACTTAGTTTTTATATCTTTTTTGGTCCTGAGTAAAAGGTAATGTAGTGGACAAAAAGCTGATTGTACTTTTTGTAACTCCAGGAGCGATGACCTAAGAAGAAAGCCATTTGGAAAGCATTCGCGCGCTCACGTGCCCACACGCACACACCTCCACACACTCAATCCATTCTTTAAATTGATATGTTGGGGTTTCTAGACATTGCTATACCTAAAAAATTGATGAAGGATCTGAGGGACCTAGATCTGGATACTCAAGTGTGATATGTTGGCACTACATCAAGAGGTAGAGAAGGGAAACCAGGAGTACCAGGAGCATAGGAGATCACCAAGGAGACAGCAACCTCAGCTTTGGTTGGGGTTCTCCTCCAGCCACATCGCTTCCCAAGCTCCGAGGTCCTGTCTGCTAAGTGTGCTTTACAGATCGAAAATCCAAGGTGCAGACAAGTCAGGACCTGCTCTTAGGAGCCGAATGATCCATGTTCCCAGAGGATTTTCCTTCCTGTACATTACCTCTGGTTTGTCTCCTATGAATAAGGAAACACACACGTGCTCAGCCCTCTGAAGATCTTTTTATGAGCTTGAGTAGAAAAGAGGATAAGTCATGGCTGGGGCCACTCGACTTGAAACTATAAGTTGATCACAAAGAAAATGGTTTTCATTTCAATTAACCCAGCCATCTGGACTGCTCAGGCCCTAATAGCCAAATGTAAGGTACTGCATTTGGAAGAGATTAATTTACCTTTGTAGCTTAGCAAGCAGGTCATACGGGTCACTCTCAGGACCTTAGGAACACCAGACCGGCCACTGATGGAGATCCTAACTGGGTGTGACAGGTCTGGACGCCATGCTTCCAGGTTGCTGCAGGGACAGACTTCCTGAAAATCATCTCCGATTTAAAACTTTGTCCTGACAGTCCAGCCTTGAAGGCATGGTGTCTATAACCTCTACCAAAGGAGCTAAGAAAAACATCCATGGGTCATCATGAACATTTCTAGTTCAATTATCATCAAGTGATTCCTCAAAGACAAGGGAGTATAGGACACATGGTGTCCATGAGGGACCAAGAGGGCTCAGAGACCACTGCTTTGAGGTTGGTCATTTCTGTAGGTTGAGAACTCCATGGGGCTAGGAACCATCACAAATCAAGCCCCTCTCCATTGACTATGGATAAGAAATAAGACGCTTTTGAAAGATACAAGTCTAGTGGGGAGGAGACGGCAGAGTCAGGGGCCTCCAACTTTCTACTCCTTACATTCTGCCTCCCTCATGGTGACACGCTGAGGTGGTCACACTTTGCCCAGGGTGATGCTGGAGTGTGAGGAGACCGAGGAGAGTGTTTTTAAACATCATTTTTTTTTTCAAACCAAGACAGTTGAAAATGTTTCAAAGATATCACTGTTTTTTAAAATATATATTTTTTTATCAGAAGAAAAAGAAAGTGCATATGAACACCATGAAATGGTTGAATTGCCAAAAATTGTTCTTAGAAAACTAAGTATCACCATTGATCGGCTGATAGGACCGACAGGTGTTTCTCCTTATTTGTTTCCTGTGCCTGGACCATCTGGTCTAGGGCTTTTTTCACTCCTTAGAAACTGGTTGGCCTAAGCTTCCTGCTCTGATTAAAGTTATGTGTAGCTGGCATTTTCTTGTTTTAAATACATGTATTCCTCAGTGTGAAATCTCTAAGGACGGGATTATGATTTAGAGGGAGAATCTTGTTCTTTAAGTATTTATGCAGCATATATGATTAATCAGGGCCCAAACTCTATTTTTGCTTCCGCTTTCACTGTTACATGGATCATCCTTCAGATAAGGCTGTCCCCTCCTTCTGGGAATTTTCTGTCAAGACTCTAAGGAATTTGACACCTGCTGCAATGGAGTAGAGAAAGTATCATTGCATTTCATGTTCCATCTACTAACACCAACCAGGACTCATGCTCTTTTTGGAGAAGATTTCTGAGAGGAGGTGATGTCTGATTTTGATCCTGAAGACTTAGTAAGAACTCAACCAGGAACTCAACTAGAGAAAGAGGTTAATGGCATACTCGTCTAGACTATGTTAAAGAATAAACAACTGAAAAAATCTTGGCATGTTTGGAAAGCTTTGGAATGTCCCGTGGAAGGTAGCTGTGAGTGAGGGGTGGGAGAGAGAGGGAGGAGGAGTTTGGACCAGAGCTTGAAATGTCTGCAATACTATGCTGGATTTCTTCTTTTTGTCCCTGCAGGTCACTCCCCCCGCCCCTTGTACACCTTATTCATAGAAGGATATCGACGGGTCCCTTGCCTTCCAGTTTCTAATTGGATTCACCTAGTGGAGATCCCTGGCAGGAGACTGGAAGAAGAAGAGTGAGGTCAGAGTATTTGCTCCATTGGTTCCTTCTATAAGAAGTCATCTTGAGTTAGCTGCTCCCTCAAGTGAAGTTCATAGGCCCTCGAAAGATGGCCAACTCCAATTGTCCTTTAAGGATCCGGTAACTTCGGCCTCTCCTCATCCCTTTGGGTCTAGAAATGGTAAGCCCAAGGTGACTGCACTGTCTCTTGTGATGCCCCCAAAACCCACACTTTTGTAGATAGTCCCTTTGTAGATAAACCCTTCTCGAAGTCTCCCCTCGCCCAGCCAAGTAGGCACAACTTCCTGTTGTGGCTCTGATTTATATAAATTATGTTAAGAACTTAGAACATAATGTAGACAAAAGAGAACCAGTGAGAATTTTTAGTAAGGGTGTGGTATTACCTGATTTACCTGAGCAAGAAATAGTTTGTTTCCATAGATAGAGGAAAAATAATTATTCAGAAATCATATTAAATAGATGTCTACGATTTGGCCACAGATCCTTAGTTCAGTGTCCAAAGACCCCCGCACAGGAACTGCAGATAGAATTCAGGGAGTTCTTTAAGTAGGATGGGAAATTTACATGTTTATTTTTTCTAACCTCTAGGTGAAATTTATATTCTTTTGTAATTATGAATATATGCAATATTATTGGCCATACCTGAGAATTTGTCACCAGTAGAAACAGCATATATTTTCATATCATACTGCAGTGTTGTAAAAATTCCTCAAATAATATCTGTAATCATCACTACTTCAAAATTATGGTAGTTAATAGACCCACAGTTAGGTCTTATTATCTGATTTGTTAATAAAGAAGCATATCTATCATACAGAACATGTTTGTTTTCTAAATATTTGGATAACTGCATTTTAATGTAATTTTTTAATAATACTACATGTTAAGTTCTGCATTTAAACACACAATTCTGAGGAGTCCATAGGCTTCAACCATTTATCCAAAGGATTCTTGTTAAGAACCTCTATTCATTCAGATACTCATTCAAGAAAAAATATCAATGGCTGGGTCTCAGGAACATCTCTTCCCAGAAAAAAAAAATAACTCCAGTTACTAGAAGGCCTGGATAGTATGAGTATATGGAATTTCTGGACTACATTTTTCAAATTCAATGTATTGACATATATAAACCATCTTAAAATTTGACCTGATTCTGTTGTTTTTTTCCTCCAATCCTTTGTGTGTCTCATAAATGAGTTTCCTATTTACGTGTCTGACTCTCAAATATTAAGCACAAACCTTGTCATCGCTGGCCTAATTTTCATGTTCATTGTGTAAACTTATAAGCAGTAATTCCCAGCGTGGTATCTCATAACTCACTCCTGAGGTATCCAATGAGAAACTGCCAAGTTTTCACTGTTGTTTATTTTGGTTCCCATACACTATGCATACCCAGGTTGTATATCTCGCCAAATGTCCTCCAATTTATTTCAAAACCAATTGGCAGAACAATGAGGAAACCTGTTACGGGCCAATTTTAGGCAATTGATGGTGCCGCCTCTTTTCCCCACCCCCACTTTCCAGTAATCCTTCGAGTTTCTTTCAGATCCAGCCATTCTCCATGGGAACATGACAACTTGGCATGACTCCTAATGTGAAAGAAATACCCTCTTCCTACCCTGACCCCCCTCCCTACCTCCCTTCTGCTTCCTCTCTTTTCCTCAAGCCTGACCATCCCCCAACCCTTACTCCTCTCAGTAGGGATGATGGCCAACCTGGCATTGCAACATCCAGAATAAATCTTATTTTGAAAAAGGGTGATTGTGCTCTTATCGGTAAAGGAAATGGGAGATTTCGACCTCTTCCTGTGGAGGTGTGAATGTCTCCACATTCTGCCATGTGACTCTACAATCCCGCCGCATTCTTTGGACCAAGGGGACTGAGATGATCTGCTCTCATTTATGGTCCGAAGATTAGAGACTCAAGAAGGTGACTTATTTTAAGGTTATTTGGTCAACTAGTATCAAACCCATGGTGAGATGATTTCCTCACCTAGACTCTGCCTCCATTTCAAGCTAAGAATATGTTGGATTGATCCTCAGAGTTCCTCCTATGCCATATGCAGAAAGCATCTTTGCTGTATCCATTAGGGGTACAGGCAGGAACATAGAGACCACATTAGAATTTCAACAGCGGGAACTTAATATAGGGGATTGGTTACACAGGTGTTGGGAGGACTGAGAAAGTGGAGGGGCACAATGGGGTAAGATAGAGGTGGTAGCTGGGGAAGACACCACCCCACGAAGGCAGAGGGAACAGGGGAGGAGGTAAAGGCCATGGGACCTAAGAGATCAGAGGAGGGGTCCTGAGGAGCTGAGGCCCAAACCTCTAAGGAGGAGGAGGTTGTGTGTGGCTGTGATGGCAGCTGAGGAGCTCGGAGGAAGGGCCTTTGGAGCTGGAATGCAGATGTCTGAGGAAGCCGGATGCTGCCTTGCTGGGGCTGGTACCTCTGAGAAAGCTCTTTGACGCTAGCTGGGGGCGGTGGAGGCTGCATCCACCTGCTGCTGTGGGATGGATGAGGGCTGCCGTGAGGTGGCTTTGGCAAGACCCGCATGTTCAGAGGAAGAGGGGAATGCATTCCCCCTCTCTAGCCTTCAACCTCTCTCTAGGGCCCCCCAAGGCCAGAACCTATTGAAGAAGCAGCTAGCAAAGACGGAATCTGATCTACAGAGTATCCCTGAGCATCACAAGTGGAGGATAGCAGGTTGCAGAGCTGGAGACCATAGCTTACTACTGCACACAGATAGGTAGGACACTTCCAGGTGGCCAGAGGAGGCACCTGTCACAGGCAGGGGACATTAGGTATCAGGAAGAAGCTGATTGAATCTGAAGTCTGCAGGTCACACCGGTGTGGCCGGGAGCCCCTGTGTGAGTCACTAGGACTGTGGATTTCCTAGGTCCTCTTCCCTGTTTGCACAGTCCTGTTGCTTGGGGCGGAGAGAGTGGGGCTGGTGTGGGAAGGAGGTTGCGACAATCAGAGCTGTGGGCGGTGGTGCCAGTGCTGGTGCCCCGGGTCCAGCCACGCAGCTACTAGAAACTCCAAGGCAGTCAGGACTGGGAGGACTGGGCCGAGCTGCGGTCAGGGGTCACACAGAGAGGAAATTGACAGTGTATCTGAAGGACCACATGGACAGCCTTTGCAGATGGAGCGATCAGCACGTTGACCTAGAGCAGTGGTCAGCAAACTCATTAGTCAACAGAGCTGCAGTTTGCCAACCACTGACCTAGAGAAACATCACACCCATTTGTGGCTCAGGTTTCTGGAATCATGTGGAACAGAGAGGATCCTGATAATATAAATCTACAGATGCACATGCTTCTCCAATAGTCATGGAGGGTATAGTGCAGGGGTGGGCAAACTTTTTGACTCGAGGGCCACAATGGGTTCTTAAACTGGACCGGAGGGCTGGAACAAAAGCATGAATGGAGTGTTTGTGTGAACTAATATAAATTCAAAGTAAAGGAGCGGAGGGGAGAGCAAGAGAACCCTCTGCTCTTTCAGCTCCGCGGGCCAGATAGAACAGCCGAACGGGCCAGATCCGGCCCGCGGGCTGTAGTTTGCCCACGGCTGCTCTAGTGTGTGCTATGCAATGAGCAATAGAGTCACGTCTCTTGGCAGAGTGGGAGCGGAGCTGAGGGAGAGGTAACTTAACTAGGGCACATTGGGGACAGCTTCAGAGAGGAGACATGACCAAGGATGGGCACTCAGTAGGTGGCAAGGTGGGAAGGAGGAAGTGACACGAATAGAGCGGAGTAAGCAGCCCAGTGCACAGGAGAAGTGGGAAAGAGGGCATGAGAAGCGTAGGGTCTTCATTAGGCAGCTGCCTCAGCCTCCTCCTCTGCTCAAACACGCTCCCAGGCAGCGGCCAGACCGGTTTGGGTTTCACCTCCTGCTCATCCCCGAGGAGAGCAATCATGTCGCTATCCCAGAGAGCAACCAGGGGGAGAGAAAATGCAGAGGCTCTGGACCACACCCCATTGGGAGGATCAGCTGCTGGATAATTGAGAGAAGGTGGCCACGCGAACAGTCTCATGAAGGCAGGCCCGCTGCCCTTAGCATCTGCCTTTTTCTAGAACCGATGCATCTTTCACGTGGCTTTCCAAGGCGTACAGAGGGCATTTTAGAGAGAGGGAGGGATATGCACAGTGTGACACGCCGGTCTGAATGAGCTGGCTGTTAGTCAGCCACTTCTAGGAAGCTGTCCCGTGCTCTGCGCCACGGCAGCAGCCTTCTGTCAGCCCCCTCCCTTGCTCACAGAACCTTTGGCTTCCAGCTGACCAGCCTTGACACCCAGTCTCCAAACACTAATGAGAATTGATTCCCCTGAGTGTGGGAAAGTCCAGGAGCATCGATTGGTTCCTCCTCTTCACCCCCCTGGGCCCGGTATTGGTGCTCTCCCAGATTGCACCTTGCTTGTTTGTTTGGAGGAGGTCAAAGCCCTGATGAAGAATGAGTGGAATTCCACAGGATCAGGCCAGTCTTGATAAATGACAGCAGGGGACTGTGTGGGGAGGGAGAAGGATGGGGAAGTTGGAACAACCCATTGGCCTCCCCTTGTTCCACCGGTCTGATTAGTGCTTTTACTGCGACCAAAGGCTTGCCATGCTAAATATTTGGAGGCTCAAAAATGACCTATGGAATAGGTTTCTTTTTTTTTAGGTTAAAATATTTTTAAAATAGTGTTATTGTTATACCTGAGAGAGCTAGAAGCTCCGAAGCAGGATTGGCTCTGATTACCGGTTTGAATCTTCTGTCTGTTTTGAGACTTTCCCCCTTAGTGCTGTGAATCCGATCAGTGCATTCAGAGCCATGAACTGCCCCTTATCTCCTGCTCTGGGTGCTATTCTTGTTTGTTGTTAAAGAGCTCCATGGCCTTCCCCACGCACTGTGAAAACACGGGGTTGGCTGGGTGGTCTTTATGTTTCTCCCAGTTTTGACTTTTCTGATCGCTAACTACAAGGTGCCTCACTGAGTCTGCAGAATAGACACAGGCAGGTTCTAACACCAGATGAGCCGTCGGCAAGGTGAGACCAGAATGGGGTAGAGATTCCTTGGCCTGTCCTTCACATCTTCTCCAACACAGCCAGGGATCACCATGGCAACACACCATGAGGAACCATGGAGGTGTTTTTGGTTATTCCACCACGGGTAGGCTGAGTTGTCCCCTCTGAAGAAGGCAACCACCCACACTATCAGGCACTTAGACAAGGATATAGATGCCTTGATTACAAATCTACTCAGATCTCCTACTTAGGATCAAAGGCCCAGAGCGCCCCATGGCTCTTGTACAGATGGCCAACAGTCTTCTGGGGAGGCCTCTCCCAGTCGTGGGAAATGTCTTTTTATTTAAGCTTCTGCACAGACCAGGAAAGGATATCCATGTCTGTCACCCCCTGCGTTTAAATCATGCTGTAAGTTCAATAAGGGACTTGGGCATATACGATTGAATAGGATGGGGTTGTACTTATGTACATTCATTGGGGATGAAGATTTATGTCTATTTAGATATCAGGTTATACTACAAAGCCACCATAATCAAAACAGCCCAGTACTGGCATAAGAACAGGCATACAGATCACTGGAACAGAACAGAGACCCCAGAAAGCCATTACGAAAGCCATTATGCTCATTTGACAAAGGAGGTGAGATCATACAATGGAGTCAAGATAGTCTCTTCGATAAGTGGTGTTGGGAACATTGGACAGACACATGCAAAAAAAAAAAAAAATGAAACAAGACCACCAACTTACACCATACACAGGGATAAACTCAAAATGGATAAAAGGCTGAAATGTAAGTTGGGAAACCATACAAATCCTAGAGGAAACCATAGGCAGCCAAATCTCAGACATCTCTCGTAGCAATATATTTATGGATACATCTCCTAGGGCAAAGGAAACTAAGGAGAAAATAAACACACGGGACTACACCAAAATAAAAAGCTTCTGCACAGCAAAAGAAACCATCAACAAAACGAAAAGGGAGCCCACTGCATGGGAGATCATATTTGGCAATGATATATCTGATAAAAGATTAATATCCAAAATATATAAGGAACTCATACAACTTAACAAAAGGAAGACAAACAATCCAATCAAAAAATGGGCAAAGGATCTAAATAGACATTTCTCCAAAGTGGACAGATAGATGGTCAAGAATCATTTTTTAATGCTCAAAGTCACTGATCATCAGAGAGATGCAAATTAAAATGACAATGAGATATCACCTCACACCTGTCAGAAGGGCTACCATAAAAAAATTAAATATGGAATTGCCATTTGATCCAGTGATCCCACCTCTAGAAATATATCCTAAGCAACCCGAAACACCAATCAGAAAGAATGTAAGCACCCCTGTATTCATAGCAGCACAATTTACAATAGCTAAGATCTGGAAATAGCCCAAGTGCCCACCAGTAGATGAGTGGATAAAAAAGCTGGAAGGAATGGAGGGAGGAAGGGAGGAAGGGAGGAAGGGAGGAAGGAAGGGTAAGGAAAGAAAGCTCAGAGAAAGGAAGTCCAATGAAGCTCAAGAGCGCGCTCCCTCCCTCCCTCTTCCCCCAATTCTCCAAGAAAAAGGCTGGGATGGGAGAGGGGGAGGGTATCAGTCATGAACCACTGGGTCCTAGCCCAGTGTTCGGCAAACTGCGGCTCACGAGCCACATGCAGCTTGCGAGTCACGGTTTGCTGCTCTGTTGACTAATGAGTTTGCCGACCACTGTCCTAGACAGTCTGTTTTCATCTCCTGAGGCCTCCCCACACCTTTTATGACTCTGTTTTGGAGAAAGAAAACCACCCTTCAAAGGCTTGGCTCTATCACTTTCCCCCACCATCTGCTCTTATGAAAATGTTTATGACACTCTTTATTTCGGGACTATGATGTCAGGACTGCCATCAACTGATACACCCTGCTGTAAACTACCACTTACCACTTAGATTTTTAAAAAAAATATGAGAATAACACATATATCATTTTCAACATTTTCTAAGCCAGTCCAAAATAGTCTGACTACCCATAAAGATTGTGAGCAGGTCCTGTTTCTCTCAGACTAGAAAGACTTGGAATATGTATTGCTGATGTTTGGGTCACACTTTCTGTGATACTGTTTGCCAAGAGAATGTATAAAGAATAGTTCAAGGCTGATGGCAACGGAGCCGTCACTTCGATATTTTAGATGTTTTCTAATTTGTCACTGCTCAACGACTATGGCCACTTTAATTTTTTTGATGATGGTATTTGAGCAGAATCCTAATGTGTGTTCAGATATTAGTATTAATAAGCTATTTCCGTGAAATATTTTGACTGATTACTAGAGTAACTATGCTCCCTGTATTTTAGAATTGAAAAATGGAAAATGAATTTCATTCATGATCCCACTACCCATGTATAAACGCTGTTAACTTGTTGATATTAATGTGGCTACATTAATTTATAGACAACTATATCGCCTACAGGCACACATATACATAAGCAGAAAGTATTTGGGTCAACTTGTTGCATACACAATTTCCACTAACGTTATGCTGGGAGCTTCGACCCCTGTGGCTCAGAATTCTTTATAAACAGTGTGGAAGGGACTGGGGGTAAAACATTCTGTGTGCACTCTTACCCACCACTCTCAGCAGTGATACAAGAAAGCTGCTTTTGATTTCTCACTATTATAAACAAGGCTACAGTGAGCATCGTTGGCCAATCCTGG
This sequence comes from Plecotus auritus, assembly GCF_963455305.1. Taxonomy (NCBI): domain Eukaryota; kingdom Metazoa; phylum Chordata; class Mammalia; order Chiroptera; family Vespertilionidae; genus Plecotus; species Plecotus auritus. The sequence continues at coordinate 5,845,880 of NC_137774.1, forward strand.
AGATTTTGTGAGAATGAAATGAGATGCTCCATGTATACAATTCCTAATCTATACTAATAAAAGGGTAATATGCTAATTAGACCGGATAGACCAGATGTCTTCTGGATGTCATTCCGGACCTCCTTCCTGACAAAGCCGGAGCTGCGGGGGTCCCAGGTGCTTGTGGCCAGCCAGAGGGAGGGAAGCCTGGGTCCCGGTTGCCTGTTGTTAGCCAGAGGAGGAAAGCCTGGGTCCTGGGTGTGGGGGCCAAGGCAGAGGTGGTTAGGGGTAATCAGGCAGACAGGTGAGCAGTTAGGGGCATTCAGGCAGGCAGGCAAGTGGTTAGGGGTGATCAGCCAGGCAGAGGGGTTAGGGGCGATTAGGCAGGCAGGCAGGTGAGCGGTTAGGAGCCAGTGGTCCTGGATTGCGAGAGGGATGTCTGATTGCTGATTTAGGCCCAATCCTGTGGGTCCCCGAGGGGTTCCAGATTGCAAGAGCATGCGGGCCAGGCTGAGGGACACCCCGCCCTCCCATGCACAGATTTTGTGCACCAGGCCTCTAGTCCTATCTAATAAAAGAGTAATATGCAAATTGACTGTCACTCCAACACACAAGAGGGCTGCCCCTATGTGGTCAAAGATCCTGCCCCCATGTGGACACAAGATGGCCACCACAAGATGGCCAGCAGGGGAGGTCAGTTGGGAGGGATCAGGCCTGCAAGGAAGGGCAGTTGGGAGTGATCAAGCCTGCAGGGGAGGGCAGTTAGGGGTGACCAGGTCAGCAGAGGAGGGAAGTTGGGGGCGACCGGGCCTGCAGGGAAGGGCAGTTGCGGGGGACCCAGGCCTGCAGGGGAGAGCAGTTGGGGGGGACCAGGCCTGCAGGGGAGGGCAGTTAGGGGCAAACAGGGGCAGGGGAGCAGTTAGGCATCAATCAGGCTGACAGTGGAATGGTTAGGAGGTGATCAGGCTGGCAAACAGAAGAGGTAGGGGCAATCAGGAAGGCAGGCAGGTGAGCAGTTGGGAGCCAGCAGTCCTGGATTGTGAGAGGGATGTCCGACTGCCTGGTAGGATCGGGCCTAAACGGGCAGTCGGACATCCCTCGAGGGGTCCCAGATTGGAGAGGGTGCAGGCTGGGTTGAGGGACACCCCCGTCCCCCGTGCACGAATTTCATGCACTGGGCTTCTAGTATAATATAATAGTAATAAACATTCACAATGTCCTTCCCAACTCTCTCCCTTCCTTTCCCCCTCCACCTACTATTCTCTGTCTTTTAAAAATAACTATTTTTTATTGATTTCAGAGAGAAAGGAAGAGGGATATAGAAACATCAATGATGAGAGAATAATTGATCGGCTGCCTCCTGCACCAGGGATGGAACCCACAACCAGGGCATGTGCCCTGATTGGGAATCGAACTGGGTGTGACCTCCTGGTTCCCTGAGCCATACCAGCTGGGCTCTCCTCTATTTTTAATGCATTTTCCCCCTTTTTTGCTCTTAAGAATAAGATCCTAGAATTATAGTCACTTAGTTAAAGCCTATACACATTTTTTGAGGTCTCGATATGGGTCACTAGGTTACGTTAGGTTGCTTCTCGGAGAGTCTGTACCCATGCTTCCTCTGCACCTTGTGCCGATATTGGAATCCAGTGCTTGGCTGGTTTGGGAAGCTTCATTATTCTTGGTGCCAGTGTCCGTTCATTAAAATACAGGAGAGTGGGGAGGGGAGTGTTGCTTTGGATGCAGTTATCACCGAGCGGAAGGCCTGTGAGTAGGCCGCCACGTCAAAGCCTCGCCCCCTCCTGTATTTACCCAGTCGCAACCACGGGAGGGTCAGTCCTGCTGGTTCCTGAACCGATGCTGACTAGATGGGAGGTGCGTTAGGTACCGTCTCCACTCTGGGGCTCCAGAATTAGTTTCGTGGTGGGTGGTGAGACCCAAACACCTTCTGTCCACCAAACCCCCTTTATTCCACTATGCTCATTCAGTCCAGAAGACTGAACCTTTGCTCCCCGGGTTCCTGGCTTACACTTGACCTCCTCCTTGCAATGGAAACCTATCCCCACCCTGTCTGTTCCCTGCTGATCCCTTAACCCTGGGGAGAGGCAGTCTGTCCCCCACTCCCTGAGCCACTTGGAAGAACAGTGCTGTCATTCCGTCACACTGACAGAGAAATATTTGCTCTTCCCTCCCACCTCAAGAGCCAACCCTCTGGAGCATTTACAGCATCCTAGGTCAAGGTCAAAGTTCCCCTTGCTCTTTGGAGTTTTGGCTACCTCTTGTCCCCAAGTACTGGCCCTGGGGCTGATCGGACCCATCTGTTTGGAGTTCATCCTACCCAGCATCCCTCCTTCATCATTGTTCAATGCCACCGAGCTCTTAGTCTACTCATGGCCACGCCACCTCCCAGCAACAACCCTGTGATGTGCTTCTGGCCACTTGGTGGCTACCCGGAGAGGCAGCAGCTGGCAAGAGATGTGCTAGGTACACCTGGCTCCTATGGGAATCACGGAGTTAAGCATTCCCACCCCTTTGGGCCACCTTTCCAATTTGATTGATTTTTTTCGATTGGTTGTTTGCCTGACCTGATCAGAGAGTTGGGGCAACAGTTTCTGTTGACACTTTATTTCACTTTGGGTAAAGTTTAAACATGACTTATCACAGCCCTGACACATCTGGAAGGCCATGCGCTGCCCCTCCCGTTCCCTGCTCTTTCGATTATGAGAACACAGGCTATAAAGGCTCTTTCCCTGCCCCCCCCCCTTTTTTTTACATAGGAAGCAAGTTTATAGCTTTAATCTTTTGGGAGAAAAGTCTTAACATTCCGGGTTATAATTGCTGATAGAGTATCTTTCTCTTTTGCTCGAGGGTTAAAAACTTTCCTGTTTATTTCATGTCCCACAGGCTCAGCCCACCCATTTCTTGGAGAAAGGCCACTGGGGGATTGCAGGTCTCAGGACCAAGGATCCCATGTGCCTCTGTCCCCAGGGGAGTGGCTGCAGGTCGGGGCTGAAGTGCAAAGGCCATGGTCCTCCGAATCTCAGGTCTGGACTGAAGATGGCTCTTAAAGGTCACCTGGGTCGACCTCCTCCTGGGCGTGGCCATCCTCTGTACAACATCCCTGCATGGGAATCACACGGACCTGCCTAGCACCGTCCGATTTGGGATGTGTTCTCATAATTAAAACCCCTTTCTTTCTCTGATTAAATGGGGAACTACCTCCATTTTCTGTTCACTCCATATTTGTTCAATACCTACTATGTGCCAGCATGCTGCTGGGCCCGTGGGATATAAAGTTGGAAAAATCCCAGGGTTTGCCTTGATGGGGTTCAGAGCAGAGCGATGACAATGGTCCTCCCTCCCACCCTCAAGAGCCAAACCTCTGGAGCATTTACAGCATCCTAGGTCGAGGTCAAAGTTCCTCTTGCTCTTTAAAGTTTTGGCTACCTCTTGTCCCCAAGTACTGGCCCTGGGGCTGATCGGACCCATCTGTTTGGAGTCCATCCTACTCAGCATCCCTCCTTCATCATTGTTCAATGCCACTGAGCATTGTTCAATGCCAACGAGGCCGATGCACAGAGTTCCCGGGGGACAGAGGTGGGAGAGGGCTCAGTTCCTCGGGGGCAGTTGGGAGAAGGCTTCGCAGGGGAGGTGGCCTCAGATCTGAGCCTTGAGAGGTAGGGTTGGGTTTCATTAGGCCATGAAGGTGGCAGACGAGAACAGTGGCTGGCAAACCCTCACAATCCTCCATCCCCAGACTAGAAGCATCGTTCCCTAGCACACCTGGGAAAATGGGCTGCAGCGAGGTCAATGTACCTTGAATACCACACTGAGGGCCTTGACCTTCATTTGCCAAGAGACCAGCCACTGAAGTAAACAACAGATGGCGTAGCGCTGTGACTCTCCACTGAACCAGGAGAACCAGGACTCTGGGGGCTGAGGCAGCGTCGAATTAAACAAATATTGGGCCCAGCAGTCATGGCTCAGTGGTTGAGCATCAGCCTATGAACCAGGAGGTCGAGGTTCGATTCCCAGTCAGGGCACATGCCGGGGTTGCGGGCTGGATCCCCAGTGTGGGGCGTGCAGGAGGCAGCTGATCAATGATTCTCTCTCATCATTGATGTTTCTATCTCTCTCTCCCTCTCCCTTCCTCTCTGAAATCAATAAAAATATATTTTAAAAAAATACTGGGAGGCAGGACCGCAGAACCTAGAGACCATTGTGTCTGGAGGGTCACGGGGAACATTGTTTAAACCCGGCGGGGCCCGGGACATGGCTTTACTGCTTCTGGGGAAACCTGCTCTGTGCATGCAGCCCATCGACCACATACCATGTGCTCTCAGGAGCCTTTAGCAATCTCATCCCCTCTCTGAAAACACAGCGATGAGTTGGGGCCCCTTGTAAGTGTGGTCCCTGTCATCAGAACCCAAAAGATACACAACCAGGACGGAACACAGCATCTTTCTAAGCGAACAGGGCGCGTCTTCCCCACGCCATCCCATGTCCTGTCCTGACCTCCGCTCGCCCCAGGAAAGGATGCCTCCCCTCCCTGAGTCTCCGTCTACTCGTCAGCTCCATCTATTAAACACAGCCTGTGACCACTGACAGGAGGAGTGAAACAACACCCTTTTCGAGTTTTCACTTGTTGGGTCTGCAAGAACTTGGGTTATTTGCAATGTGCAAGGCGCCATAAGCATTGTAATGAAATACCTACTATGCACCAGACACACGGCTGGGCCCATGGGATGAAATGAGGGGTAAATTCCAGGATTTGCCTTCAACAAGTGCAGTCTAAACATTTAAATATGTGAAAAGAGTTTTCTACTGACAAGTGACTTAGAGTGCAGAGGGCACGGAAGGGCAGCCACCCACACCTTCACGCATGTCGTAATCAATGTGACCGAGCAGGTGTCCTTGCCATGCGTTAACTCACTCAGCCCTCATCAGAACACTGCGAGGCAGCTGGAGACTCTCACTCACTCCCATTTCACAGAGAAGGAAACTGAGGCTCAGTGGCTCAAGGTCCCACAACGAAGAATAAAGGAACCAGAATTCAAACGCAAGAATGTCGCCTCCCAGGTCTGCATCCTTCCCCAGCGTGTTGCATAATCTCTTCCAAATAGCAAAGAAGATGGATGGTAGAGAGAGAGAAATGCCGTGAGAGAGAAAGTGCAGACTCCTGGGCCTGGCAAAGACGGCCCGTCAATGATTCACGTCTGTGTGGGCTCCTCTGGGCATGGTTCTGGGTTTGGGGGAGGGTCGGGGTTTGTGCATGTCTGTGTCTCACTGCTGCCACCTGTACTTTACTGGGGGTGGGGCTCACACCCAACTGGACCTTGGAGTGAAAGCGATAATGTTTTATGCTTTTTGCTTTTAGCAGGTGACGATAAAAAAAAAAAAAAAAATCAATGGATTACAATGACAGGGCCTTGAAGTTCAGGGTTGCTCCAGACTGCAATGAAAATCCATTTATGGTCGGCCGCAGATGAGCAATTTCTCTCTCCCCAGATTGCAGGGCGGTTTCCCATAGGGCTGGCCTGCCATGCCACCTCCTATGGAAGGGACCAGGTCCTGTGCCAGGTCGCCCAGTGAGTAAGAGCCTGGGCTTATCACACGGGATCCATCAGTCACACACACTTCTTGCATCGCCGGCTTAATGAGGTTAGATCAGCGGGCGCAGGGCTTAGGAAACAGTTGTTGGTCAACAGCCTCTGAGTGCTGACAGGGCCCTCGCAGCGCTGAGATTGGAGCGACTCCTCAGCAGCGGGCCTGCAGGTGGTTGGTGAGAACCTGGGGTTTGGTGTGGGAACTGGTTTTCAAGAGGACAGAAGTCCTAAAATAGAGCAAGCTTTGGCCAATTAGTAGATCAAGAACTAGATCAACAAAACCAAACAACAGAGTCAGTCTCTCTCTCTCTCTCTCTCTCTCTCTCTCTCTCTCTCTCTCTCTCTCTCTCTCTCTCTCTCTCTTTGACTCATAGTCCTTGTCATTTCCCCATGCAGCGACGGCTACATTGGAGGTGGGCAGGGGGTGGGGAGTGAGGGTGGCATATAGACAGGGGGCAGCCCACAGGAGGACACAGTGGCTGCCAGGGGACAGCATCCTGCCTCTCCCTGGCTCACAGCAGTTGGGGGCTGGAGTGTGGGGAGCTGCTTTGGCACCACTGTTTGTGCCTCCGCATCTTGCCAGCTCCCAGTGTGGCAGGAGCCGGCCTTCACAGCACCTGCTTAGCTCTAGGTGAGCTGCAGGGTTTCTCTGAATCTCTCTCAGGCTCTTGCCAACGGGGACACATTAAAGACCATCAGGGCCTTCTTCTGCTTTGGGCTGACACTCCTGCCTAAACATCCCCTGAGGCTGTTCCCTTTGCCGCCCTCCCTCACCCTCCCTCTGTGTGTACCGCTCAGAACACCCTGCAGCAGACACTGCAGTCACCATGAGAGGCCCTGCCCAGGGTGCGGGGGTAGAGGTAGAGTCAGAGAGAAGGTTCCGGTGATGTCCCCTGGTTGGAGTCTCTATTCGAGAGTCAATCATGTCTTGCCTATTGGGAGGCAGCCCCATCCCTAAGGAAATACTGGATGGGAGGAGCCTTTGAAGTCTTGCTGCCCCAGCTAATGCATCTCCTGGTTCAGTTCATGTTTCTACCGTGTCCTTTTCATTACGAGACTTAGACCCCCCAGAAACAGCAACAACAACAACAAAGGCTTCAGCCCTCATCTCAGAAATGTGTGGACCCCTAAGCAGAAGGGGTATCACTAACACATAACACTTCATAACAGGAGCCGTGAAGATGTATCAGTCAGGGCTGTTATGGCGTGGTAACAAACAGCCCCCAATAGTTTTTGATCTCTTAGTATCTAATAAAACACAGATACAGAAACCCACACGAAACCAGTGTTTGTCATATTATAATCAAGTTAACATCCTGTAAGCGGCACTCGAGTTAGAAATGGAGCTTCCGCAGGTACCCCGGAAGTCCCTCACACGCCCTGGGAGGGTGGCACAGGGAGCCTGCGTTCTGGGAGGATGCACACTGGCTCCGTTTGGACGCTATACACATTACTTTTGCTCACAACTCATTGGCCATGCTGGTCACCAAGCCCCTCCCAAACATCGGAGCCCAGGAAATGAAATCCCACTGTGTGCCCAGAAGGGAGAGCTGAGAAGAAAGAGGGCATCTTTGGCAAACAGCACCAGAGTCTACCCCGGTTCCAGATGTGGATTCTAGGTGCAAATGTTAGTTCTACCAGTGGGTAGCCGTGAGCTTTGGACAAGTAACGTTTTAAATGCTTAGCTACCTCCCTGATAAAATTCCTAAAGTTCTTCTGAGAATCAAGTCGAGCTTGAATGCCCTAGGACAGTGCCTGCCAGTCCTTACTCAGAGCTTATTATGAACACTGCTTACCCACCCCCAGTTCAGATAGGGTGCTCAGGATGCAAAGAGCTTCCTGCAAACACTGTGGAAGGCGGGTAGGGCGGGGAGCGGATGGCCTCGGTGGTCGGCGTGTCCAGCCCATGTGTGAACATGAGGTCCCACGGCCCTGGGCCACCTTTGGAAGCTCCCTGAAGTCTCTGTTTTCCACTCCACGACCTGTTAGTTCGGGGTAGGGGATGGAGGGCGGGCAGGAAAGGAAAGACGAGACACCCTCACTGCAGATCCTTTCGGGATTTCCATTTTGTTGTTGCTATTGCTTCAGGATGTTGCTCTTTCCCCGTTTTTGGATGACAAGAAAGTGATTCACGCTCAGGGGAGGGATCGCATCCCCTCTCTCACTGACAGCGCCACGGTCAAAAAGCCCATCCCTGTAAACACTGACCTGGCAGAGGAGACCGAGCCTCCATATGGAAAATCAAAGTAAGCGATCTGGCAACGCGGTGCAAAGATGGTTTGAATCAGAGGCAGAGACAGCTCGTGGATATGGGGGTGGGGGCTCAGGGGGCTGTCTGCACCCTCGTGCCAAGAAGGCCGGGAAGCCGGGCCAGCCAGTTTCCACTCGCCTGGGGAAGGCAGGGCGCGTCTGCCTTGGAAGCCAGACCATGGTAGGTCTCTGGCTTAAATTCGGCTCATCGGAGGGTCCTTGGAGCTAATTGGGAAGGAGCCGGGCTGTGTTTTCTTTCCTGCCTAATAGCAAGGGGGGATTGCTCACAGCTCTGGACTGTATTAGGGGGGAATTTGACATTGTTTCCTTGGACAGAGTCTCCGTCCAGGGAGCTAATCTCTCACACCTGTTTGGCTTTGTTAAGGAGCCAGGGGGCCCCGGCAGGTTTGCTGTTGATTTCTGCACAGAGTGATACCAGGGGGAAGGAAGGGACAAGAGGGAGGAGGGGGATGATCCTCCTCACACCTAAGTCCAAAAACCTACAGATGCTACACATGCCAGCCACAGGTGAACAGACAGGACAACTCACCCGACGGCATCAAGTCCCCAGGTGTGTGTTAAGCATCTACTAACCGCCACGCATGTCCTATGCTGGGAGCCAGCAAGACAAGCAGAGCTCCTGCCCTTGGGGGATTCAGATGTTGGTCGGCCCCAGAAAAAAACAATAGCATCTCTCTCGGTTCTGGGAAGCCGGTCACTACGGGAAGGCTGCCTCTAGGAACTGCTGCTGGCTCCTTGCCTAGGCTATTTTTTTTTTTTTTTTTTTTTTTTGTCACTGGAGTGACTTCCAACGTTATGGTCCACTCCACATGCCCGGGGACCTTGCCCTTGATCCTTTGTGGGAACTTGACCCTCATGAGTGCACCGCGAACAATGGTCAATGGAACCTGAAGAGAATACAGGTGGGCAGGTAACCACCAGGTGTGGGATGAGCATAGGACACACCGGGGCCTGTTGGTTGTTGGTCACACGTGTCCCCGCTTCTTGTGACATGGCAGCTGGCAGAGGAGAGGTCCATCCCTGCGGGGCAGAGCAGAAGGACCCTGGAGGGTGAAAGAGAAAGTCATCCCACACAGTAGCTCCGTTACCGCCATCGGGTGACTTTGGGCAAACGGCATAAGCCTTTTGAGCCTTCATATGCTCATCCATGAAGTGGAGATGCTCTCCGTCTTGCCTTTATCCTAAGGCCCTTCTGAGGCACCCAGGATACGGTTTGGAAAGTCCTTTTGGAAAGGAAAATGCTATCCAGACACAGAAACAATGGGAGGGCGGGCTCCTGCCTCCTTTGCCTCCCCTTGGATGGGCCGTGTGCTTGGTGGATCTGAGGAAAAGTCGGGGAGGCGGGCATAGCTCTCAGTGTTGTTGTCCTACAATAGCTCCCTCAGCGCTCTGTGACATGCCTCTACTGACCCGGCGCTGGGTGATGGACCCAACACACGCACGTGCACGCATATGCACACACATGCACGCATATGCACACATGTGCACACACGTGCACACATATGCACACATGTGCACGCATATGCACACACTTCCACTTATCATTCTAGAAATCATCCCAGTTGACCCCCTTTCTCTACAGGAAGTTGTGCCATTGCACAGTGGCGCGCTGACCCATGTTTAGCAACCAGCCCTCTGAAAAAAACACGTTCATGTTTACACATGCATGCAGGATGGTAAACCCTGACGTAAAAGATGTGGAGCACCGCATTTGCAGACCGTTATAAAGTAGGCCGTGCCCTTCACTGTCCACTCCAAACAGCTCACTGGTTCTGGGAAAACAAGCCCCCGACTTCTGTTTTGCAGTGAATGAAGGAGGGCTGTTCTAGCACGAACGCTGCTTGGTCATTTCATTTCAGTTAAGGGAGACGGTGAAACCATGAAGACATACGTTGGAACCTCACGTCTTAGTCAACGATGCAATTTCTTCACCGACGAAGAAAAGGTTTTGAATACTGGAAGCAGGTTTCATATATCTATTGACTACTCACAGTGCAACAACTGTAGACAGATGTAATCTGGGCCATTGGTGTTTTCTTCCTCACTTGATCTTAAGTCTAGACAACTCCAGAGCCATCCATCAAACCCCGATCTGTAGCATTTTTGGATTTTTGTGATGTTAATGTTCCCGCCATGGCCGATGTGCAGCTAGAACTGTGACATGCTGGGACACAGAGTGGGGAGAGATGGGCAGTGGTCACCATCACATAGTAGTCCCATTATATCGGCAGGACACATGTGAACAACCTCAAGAGCATAGATCAGTGGTCAGCAAACCGTGGCTCGCGAGCCACATGCGGCTCTTTGGCCCCTTGAGTGTGGCTCTTCCACAAAATACCACGGCCTGGGCGAGTCTATTGTGAAGAAGTGGCGTTAAAAGAAGTTTAAGTTTAAAAAATGTGGCTCTCAAAAGAAATGTCAGTCGCTGTCCTGTTGATATTTGGCTCTGTGGACTAATGAGTTTGCCGACCACTGGCCTAGATGATAGTGAAAACGCTATGAAACAGTAAGGAGGTGATCAGCTTATTTACCTCTGTTCTTCATAGAACTTATTTCATTGGAAGTTTATAGAATTAAACTTTTAATAGTGGCTGTGTTTAACAACTGGCTCGCAAGACTCTCGTAAATGTAACAATCAGCCCCTGTGAGTGAGTGGGGCTGGGCCCCTGTGAGTGAGAGGGTCTGGGCCCGGCCTACCGCTGCGGCTGCCTTTTCTCCTCCTGGGGAATCGGAAGATTTTCTGCACCCAGAGCATAGTGATTTAGCACTTATACGCCAGATACCGGGGATTCATGATACAGTCCCTGTTCTCATGGCACTTCCAGTCTTTTTGAAAAACACACACACAAAAAGTAGTGACTCAAAGCAGTTTTCTAGTGCCTTTTTTTTTAATTACAAGGCAAAAAAAAAAATCCTATTTGGTATTCAAGTGCACATTTGTTTCATTCTTATTTCTCAGGGACCTTCTAGACCTGACTCTTTCTGCCTCTGCTCGCCAGTTTCCTGGCGAATTGGTCTTTCTCTTAATGAAGACTTCGGCTAAGGACCGTGGATCTAAGGACCATGGCGTGTTGTGTCCGGCCTGGCCCGTGTACTCTGACAGTGGTGCCGGCAGCGCCCGCCCCGCGAAGAAGAGAAGTGCTCCGGCCCCGTTGTGCTGTGTTGCTTAGATCACAGGCTTGCCCCTTCCTTTATCATCGGAACTTAACTTTGAGGCCTCCACCCACTGCCATGGGCAAGTGCGATTCCTGGGTCCCAAGCGGAAATAAACGCATGAAGGAAACATTGTTAAATCCCCACCTACCCTCTGCTAAGAGTAAGGCAGCGGTCATGGTGGGAGGGCTTCCTCGTTATGCGGGTTCCCTTTAAACCAGGGACTCTGAGAGGAATGGCCACCCCTCTGCGTGTGTGAAAAGGAGTGGGGCTCAAAGTGTACGGGTCCTTTTGTCCAGGAATGGGGGGATATATGTGTATCCACGCATGTGCACGTGCACATGCACACACATGCACGCCAAGAGAGAAAGACTCTTCACGCATGAGCAGAGCTTGTTCATCAGAAAGCGCTAGCGTGAGTTCTCTGTCATCATTGGTAATAGCTCCCGAAATGACTTAGAGAAGTTTAATTACGTTAGAGCCTCATTTTCAGCTCCTGTTATCTTTTGAACTCCCGGGGGGGGCGGGAGGATGGGGAGAATGGGCAGCCTGGACTCTTTCTAAAGAGCCTTTGTCTCGCCGGCCAGGTATTAAGTTGGTGGCGCAACAATCATAGGTACATTTGGTTCACTTTTCTCTCCACCCACCTCCCCGCCCGCAGCGCCGTCCCGGGCCTGAATGTGGGCCTGTGTTCTCCTGGCCCACCGGCCTCAGCCCTGCACGGGGGACTGAGAGAGAATGGGCCACAGGAATGCACCCAGAACAGAGCCAAATTGTTCAAGCTGCGTGAAGAAGAAAGAAAAAACGGGAGGGGGGGGGGCAGGGAGAAGAAGAAAAGCTTTCCTTGTAGGTTCGATTTCTCCAGAGATATTTGGAGGATAACACAGCCATTTTTTTTTAGTTGGGGGGTTGGGGGGGGTGGGAAGGGGGAGCAAGAACGAGAGAGCTGAGTTTGATGGGCACAGTGGCCCATACAGAAAGGTGACATTTGAGAGAACAATGGCTGGGTTGTTTGGCCACGTTCGCTGCTATGAATGAAGCTAAAGAAACGCTGTCTTTGGATTGCTAGTCATAGTCATCTTCATCATTCCTGCTCCCTCTCTCTCTCTCTCTCTCTCTCTCTCTCTTTCTCAGCTCCCTTATGAAATAAGGGCACACAGGTAATAAACAAAGCACTATAAAAGATCAGATCGAGGGCTTCTGTGGGCTCATTCAATGTCGGAAGCAAGCATTCTGCACACGGCCGCCCGTGCCTTCAGCTTCCAAGGCTGGTTCCAGACCCAGGAGTAGCGGCGGGATCGGGCTAGACCCCTCTGTCCCTTTTGGCAGCCTCTCGGAATGTATCAGGGCCACGTCCTTGGTCCGCTGCCCCACACCCGATGGCCCGGGGGCCGAGGCAAAGGTGGCAGGGGAGAGAGAGACCCTTGGATTTGCTCACTCGGATTTTGGATTGTGATGCGACCTCCTTGGTCAGTGCTCAGGCCCGATGAGGTGAGTGAGGCACTCGCTGCCTGGCTTAGGGAGCTGCTGTTCGTCACTGGAATCTGACTTTGTGGTCCCTTCAACTTTGACAGATGTTTGAGTTCCGATTTGCATTTTTTCTTGGTTGCCATGGCGTAGGCAGTGGCGCTGGCCTGCAGGACCCTGAGGAGTCCTGTCTGGCTGCCTGTTCCGAGAGGCAGGCCAACCTCGGCACAGGAGTCGTGTGGCCGGACGGGCTCGAGGTGGGTGGGCTCGCTTGGTTTTGGGGGAGACTCCGTGATGGGTGGGTGGACAGAGTGAGAATGGGTCTTCTCCCAACAGGCAGGCTTTCTCGCCATGCATCTTCCTGTTCTTGGCTGGGCCTCTGTCTTCTCTTGTCTCTTTCTAATTCTCTTTTGCTTCCAAGTTTCAAGATTCACCATAAGTGGTGTTGGCTCTGTCTGATTCCAGAGAGAAGCAGCATAGGTGCGTGAGCAGCGGGCACCAGCTGTGGATCTGATTTCTCCCCGAGTCAGTACCCAGCGCCCTAGTCTCGAAAGTTCACCCACCTGCCTGTGCTGGCCAGCTGGGCTCCCAGAGGCCTGGCCTCTGCATTGACAAGTCACTACAGCTGAAAGGGGGCTCCAGGGCCGTGGGCTCCCTGCTCTTCATTCCTGGGGGTCTGTAATCATGGGCCCTGGGGAGACAACCCAGGAATAGGCTGGAACAAAATCCTACCAGCCTTGCAGAGAGAAGGAGAAGGTCTGAGGTTTGGGCCTGTATGTGTGTGTGGACAGGCCCCACTAAATGTGAAATGCCAACTCCAGAGGTTTGCTTGGCAAAGCCCAAGGGCGGCAGCGTCGTGCACGGACGGGAATTCCATCAGGTGCTAGTTCTGGGCATCAAGGGAGAGAGGGGTCCGGCAGCGGTGGGTTCGCGTCCACGTCTTCCCTAGTGAACGCCTCCAGGAGTGGCCCCGGGCACACGGCCGCGGGGGGCTCTCTGTGTTTAGACAATACTGAAGGCACTGGCCCAACCCCAGGATTTCAGGCGCTTTCCAAATGACCCGTTTCTTGGGACTTACTTTAACCCCCATTTTGTGACTAGAGAGACCGATGCATCGGGGTTTCAGTTTTCAGCATCTCCAGGTGCTGCAAAGGAAGTCTTTCAGGAGTTTCACTAAAACCTTCCACGTCCCCGATGAGCAAGACTGTGTGTGTATGTGCATTGTGTGTGTTGTATGTACATGTGTGTTGTGTGTATATGTTGTATGTGTTGTGTACGTGTTTTGTGCTCGTGTTGTATGTGTGTGAGTGTTAGCACATTCACTATGAAAGCGTATGCAGTGGACACACACCGTGAATGTTGTTATGAAACGGCGGATACTGCGTGTCCTGCTCAGGTGTGTGTGTGTGAATATAACCAATCCCACTGGAGACCCTGAGCCACTGCCGCCTGGTCACGCAGACCCGCACCCCCTGCCAGAGGCTTTTCCAGCAGCTTTCAGCAGGATGAGGAAGCCGAACGCTGCGAAGGCGGCTGTTTGTTTGTAGGAACGGGGTTCTGGTTACCCCTCAGAGATGCACTCGCAGGCGTGTGTGAAGGTCAGCATTCTTAGTGCCTCTCAGTCATGAGCTGCTGGGACGCGTCCCCACTGTATCATTACATAGCACGTTCTGTCTATTTGCTTAGCTTTGAGGCTGTTGTTTTTTTTTTTATTTTCTGTGTCTGTGTCCTCCTAGCAGCAGCGATTTCTCTGGAAACAACAGGGTTTTACTATGGCTACCGCAGGGAACGCTAGCAATGCCTGCTTTCACCCCATGCCCGGAACGCAGTAGGGATTCAGCAACTGGTTGAAGGTGAAGGAATGATTACAGTGCCCTGACCTGTAGGTCAACTTTGCCTCTGTATTTATTTGTACACATAGGGGCCCTCTGAGTAGAATATTCACAGAGTTATTGGACCGGCTGTCTGCTGGCTCAATGGACAAATGTGTTCAATGTTTCATTTAATTTATCAGTAACTTAAATTCAGTCCATCAACCGATTGCTTTGGTGTGATGTAAATATATCACCCACCTTACAATCCTTCAACTTTCCTTCTTTGCTTATCTCCCATCATCATCTAGTTTCGATCGATGTGTAGGATTGGTTTTATATATATTGGGCAGGCTAACCTAAGGCTCCCTTTCCTCTGAGACCAGGGTTTGAGATAGCCATTCCTGGAACAGGATTTCACTTCCTCCCACAATACACACCCCTAACTCTGATGGGGAACCACCGCGGCAGCAGAGGAGTAGCTCAGGGGTCATAGGTGACTATTCACAAATAGTGAGAGAGGGGAGGCTCATCATTGCTGGGTTGCCCGACAATGAACACTGACCACAAGTCACAGCCCACAGCTCTGTTCTCATACGCATTTTGCCCCAACAAGATTGGGGGAGCCGAAACCGGTTTGGCTCAGTGGATAGAGCGTCGGACTGCGGACTGAAGGGTCCCGGGTTCGATTCCGGTCAAGGGCATGTACCTTGGTTGCGGGCACATCCCCGGTGGGGGGTGTGCAGGAGGCAGCTGATCGATGTTTCTCTCTCATCGATGTTTCTAGCTCTCTATCCCTCTCCCTTCCTCTCTGTAAAATATCAATAAAATATATTTAAAAAAAAAAAGATTGGGGGAAGCAGTTTCCAATGATGTCTGGCCAGGACATCTGCCTTGTACAGACTTAGGGGGCCGTGGGGACCCCGGGCTCAGACACGGGTGTTAGGCACTGATCCTGTCTCTGCCTATTAGCCTTGTGGGTAAGGGCGGCATTCAGCACGGCGTGGCAGTCTTCTAGAAGAACACGGCACAATGCAGGGGGCACACAGTCTGTGTCTGGGGCTTGGAAAGACTCCGGGGTGACTTGGTGCTCAGGAGGATTTGAGAGCAGTTTGGCTTATGGCCATTACTGTTGGCTAATAATTGCGCTAATCTTTTCTAGGGAGGTTTTGTGTGCATGCTCCCCCTCCCCCCTCCCCAGGTCGGAGAACAATAAGAGAACTGTGTTTCGGCACCGGTCCATGAGACAGGCAGGGACTGCGCCTGGGTGGGTAAGGTCGGCTGGCGATGGCGACCCACCGGGCATTAGCCCCAAGCCACCAGGAAGGGGCCCAGACCGGAGCACGCCGGCTTTGGCTGAGTCAGAGGGGGATGTGGGGCTGGTGGAGCCACTGGAGCATCAGCTGCTTTGGGGTTATTAGATTCAGTGCCCTTTGGAGGGCCGCCACGCCAGTGCCATGCCCGCTGGAAAAGGAGTGTGCGTGAGTGTTCATGCCTGTTCACGTGTGCACTGCATTTCATCCACTTTCCTCCTGCTTAAAATTCAGGCACCACAACTGTTCCGTTTTGTTCAGAATGTGTGCTCTTCAGCCTGAACTTGGAGCACAGCTGGCCAGCGGGGATGTTCGTACAGACCAGTGATTTTCCAGCTCTCTCATCTCCTGGCACATAAACTAATCACTAAAATTCTGCAGCACACCCAAAAGCATCTTCTTTTTTGGCGGAACTGACACACACACAAAAATAGGTATAACTCTGAGTCATTCACCCTGGATGACGATTGTGTGGCCATTTTTCAAATGTGACAATCTAAGGGAGAGAGGTCAGTGCCCCTGACTAAATAGTCAGGTTCTGCATGTTTTAAACATTTCCTGCAAGAACACCAGTTGGAAATCTCTGCTGCAAAGCAGTGTGAGTGAGTGTGTGTGTGTGTGTGTGTGTGTGTGTGTGTAAGGGGGGTGGCAAACATGTTTAAACACGTTCATCTTTAATGTTAAAACTGAACCACCAGCTCTCCGGGGAGCTGAGCTAACCTACAAGGCGAGTCTGGGATGGGCACGTGCCCCCAACATAGGCGAGTTCGTTCCCCGCTCCGCTGTGCTGAGGACGCGCCCACCATCTAGGAAGCGAGCGCTCCGTGAACACGGACGCCTAGAGGCTCAGAACAGCGAGCTCCATGGCTGTGAGACCCCAGGAGCAGGCGACAGCCCCGTGCACTTGTTGTCGTGGGTGCCAATTGCCCGCCTTCCCCTCCGAAACGGGCCGCTCGGTCACGCTCAACACCCGGGCCGACCAGTTCCTGGCAGTGAATTTCCAGGGGGCGGCCGTTCACGTGACAGGGATTGTGCAAGCGGGTCCTTGCCAGCATAGGGACAGGGAGAAGGGCAGGCATTTGCTTCCCCTCCGCCTCCTGGCCCAGGTTCTCCGTGGGGGTGCCCAGGTGTGGGGGGGGGGTGCAGGGGGGTGCGCCTGGCACGCCCCGCTCCCCGTTGGCCGTGCGGCTGCTGGACGGAGCGCGTGTGAGTGTAACTTGGCAGGAGGCCGCACGCTGGCGCCCAGGGCGGTGCGAACGAGAGAAGGTGAGGGTGCTTCTGCGGGTCCGAGGCTGGGGAGGGTGGCTGACACCCTCGGGGAGCCGCTGAAAGGAACGAGACTGAGGTCCAAGCAGAGAGACACGGCTTCTCCCCCTGGAGCGCCCAGAGGTCTCCGGCCTGGGCTTTCCAGCGCCCCGCAAACCTTTCCAAATTTAAAATAAATACATAAATAAATAAATAAATGAAAACACGTGTGGAAAAATACAGTGAAAGTGACAGCGCCTTCCCAGTGTCCGACGGCTCTGTTTGGACTCCGGCTCTGCTGGACTTTGCGATCAGCCAGACTGGAGCCCCTGAGGAGGAGCTGGCTTAAGCCATCACCTTGGATCAGGGGTCCTCAAACTACGGCCCGCCGGCCACATGCGGCCCGCCGAGGACATTTATCCGGCCCGCCGGGTGCCGCTGCCTGTCCTGCTCAGCAGCCGACTCGTCCCGGGCCCGCAGTGCGCATAGGAATTTGTTCACAGTTGTTATTTTTTAAACTATAGTCCGGCCCTCCAACGGTCTGAGGGACAGTGAACTGGCCCCCTGTTTAAAAAGTTTGAGGACCCCTGCCTTGGATTATTAACCATTCCCCTGCCTCGCGCGGTGGGTGTCCATGTGGCCCCACGCCCGGCGCGGGGACCCGCTAACCCTGCGCCCCTCTTCTCGGGCCGGTGGCTCTGTCTGATGAGCCTCGGTGGATCCAATTGGAATTCACTTCACCGTCACCTCCCTGCTGGCTTCTGCCAGGAAATGGAGGGTGGTGGTGGGTAAGGGCGGGAGGGAGTGACCGCCGAGGCAGGTCCAGCGTGGTCCAGTCTGTCCTTCAGAAGTCCGAGCGGGCAGCACATTTCTCCTGGTGAAGGGCCAAGGGCAGAGGAGGGCTCCTTGCAGAACTGGGAGGATACAGGACACAGCCTTCTGGGAGGCGGAGGGAGAGCGAGTGCCTTTATCTCCTCTGTGAGCACAGAGTGTCTCTGCGGCACGCAGTCACTGCCTCTCCTTTTCCCATCATCGCTCTCCTCTCCTTTTCCCATCATCGCTCTGGTCCCCCGGGCCCTCCTTTGGTCAGTTGTGTGCTGAGCATCTTCCTGGGAAATGCCACCCATTCAGACCATTTCCCAGTGCTCCTCTCTCCCTCACAACTTCTATGTCCCCAGTGCTATTCTCCTAGAAGCCTTGCACTTTGGGGACACACAACTTATTAAAGAGAGACATTAATCCAAGTGAATGAATGAATTCCTTCGGAGACATGTCTTTTTTTTTTTTTTTTAAGAATACTTTATTGATTTTGAGAGAGAGAGAAAGGGAGAGAGAGGGAGATAAACATCAATGTGAGAGCGGAACATTGATCGGCTGCCTTCTGCATGCCCCCTACTGGGAATCGAGGCCCCTTTAATTTTTAACAATATGGCAACCTATTTTATAGCCTCTACTGTGCCTTGCCTTTAAAAAAAAAAGTTTTAGAGAATGAAAGAAACGTCCATATTCATTATGGACCTGTATTTGTTCTACGCATATACTAACACCCAAACTGGTGGGCCTGGAGGCTGCTTCAAAGTTTTTGTCTTGTAAACAAAGCTGACACAAATAGCCTGGCCCACGTTCCAGCACGCCTGCAGGATCAGCTCCCGAAAGTCCGATTTTTACTTAAACGGAATGCCATTTGTAATTCCCCCGAGCTACTGCCAAATTCCTTCCATGGACAGTGAACCGATGTATACTCTCTGAGTAATACATATTCAAAACGATTCAGGCCCTGGCCGGGTGGCTCAGTTGGAATGGCATCCTAAACACCAAAAGGTTGTGGGTTTGATTCCTGGTCAGGGTGTATACAGGAGGCAACGGGTCCATGTTTCTCTCTCACACTGATGTTTCTCTGTGGTGATGAGAGCTAACCTGTACTGAGTACTTTCCACGAGCCTATGGTACAGTGAATGCTTTACGTATAGTTTTCCTTATAAGAATTCTCGAAGGCAGGCGACTACCATTCTTCCCAGGTAGCAGATGAGAGAACTGAGGAAATGGATTCAGTTAGTTGCCCAAGATCACGTGGCTAATGACAGGTGAAACCGGGACAGTCAGATGGCAGAGCACGCACACTCATCCCATTATTACGCCTTTCTGTGCCATATTACATGGCAAAGTGGCCTGTGGGGTGAACATTAGTATCTCCAGAAAGAATATGGAAGAACAACGTCTGCCCTTGAGAATCTGCATGCTAGCTGAAGGGGACAGGTCATGGCAATAAAATCACGAATAAAATACATGATAGCCATTTACATTTGATTCCAAATAATCACTGAATTGTTTTCAATATTATTAGGTCTCAAATATTGCACGGGACATAGACTAAATGCGTGTTTGTTGCTCATTAAAACCTAAATTTGATGGAACATTACATTTCTGATAAAAATGTATTTAAAAAAATATAGTATATCCAAATAGTGCATCTATCCTAAAAATTTGTCGGAGACCTGAAATTCAAGTTTAACTGACGCTCTTGCATGTTTATTTGCAAAATCTGGCAACTTTGCACGGGGCGCACTTAGAAAACATGGAAAAGCTTACACAGGCGCAGTATTTCTAGACACTCCTCATCCTCACCCCAGGCATCTTCTCCCCTCCTTCCTTCTCTTCCTCTCCACCTCTTCCCGTCGGGCCCCCTCCCCATGGCCGGCACGCCACCCGTGACACAGCCTTGGGACACAGCAGCACGTCCTACAGCTAATCTGCAGGCTGGCGGCGGTCAGTGTGGACACATTCTCTTTTCCGCCTGGTGCTCAGCCCTGGGTGTGTTCTGCACCCCCCATGGCCTCCACTCTCCTCTAGGGACACTCTTCCTCTTGGGGATCCCCGATTGCTCTGCCCACCCCTCCACCCACCCCAGGTGCCCACCCTGAGCGGCAGTGTCCCTGGTTTGCATCGCGTTGCTTCGTGTCCATCAGTCGCCACCTAAGTCATAGGGTTGGTGGGGGGCAAAGGGAGCGAGGCAGCAGAATCTGCTCTGTCCCGATTCTGAGATGGGCTTTCACGGGAACCAGGGTGAGCGGGTGGGGTGGGGTTGGCGGGCGCCGGCTAACAGTCACCTCCAGTGTGCTCTCTGGGAAGGGGGCGTGCCACCGGCTATTTTAAGGCCAGACTGGTGAATGCTGGGTTCCCCTTCGTTTACCTAGGCTCTCGGTGTTTTCCCTGGCACACTGCGAGGTGGTCACAGAATGTGGGAAGCCGGCAAGGGAAAAAATTAATGCTCTGCGATGACGCCCCTGGTAGCTGCTGCGAAATTCCATGGAAAAGCGGGGGCCGGGGGCGTGGGGGGCTCCCTATCTGTGTCTACGGGTGTCTCCCAAAGCTTTTGGCTCTATTGGCATCGACTCAACTCCAGAGATGGTGGAAAATGAACACTGGCTGCCAAGTCAGTCCGATGTCTGCCGGTAGCCCCGACTCCACCCTCTCCCGTGGAGGGCCGTTGCCCACACTGAATGCCCCTTTATCGTCAGCGGGCGATACTGACTTTTCAAAAACACTGTGTGGGCCTTGTGTCCAGATGCCTGTGGCCTGCAGCCTCTGCTGCCCTTCCAAGGGTGTTGGCTTCAAAACCCACCCAGAGACCTGAGAAAAACGTCTCCACGTGGCATCCCAGGAGGCTGGCTCCACCGCCTTCTGTTCCGAGCCACTGGCTACAGGCTCCCCAGGGACGGTTAGTACAGGGGAGGAAACAGCTTCAGTACCGGGAACTGTGCAGGAAGCAACCCGCAGTTACTTCAAAGTTTCCCAGGGACGTTCCTTGGGTCACCTAGACTCACATGGTAAAGATTTAGGCCATTGCCTTCGCAAGCTGCGTGTAGATTGGCTTCCAGGAACCTCCCCGTTGGCCTTCTGCAGGCGTGGTTAGCGCTGCTCCACTAGAGCAGACAGTGGAAACTGAGTCCAGGTGTAGGGGTGAAGCTGGGTGTGGCTGGGTATTGGTCTCTCCCATGGGTCAAGCCTGTGTTAAATGCTGACTGTGTACCAGGCACTTGCCCATTACTCCACCACCATGTGGTTGATGTCACTGAGCCTACTTTACAGATGCCAGGTTAAGTGCCAGTCTGACTATGGCCACCCGATGAGCTCAGCCTGGATGGGTTCTGTTGACGGGAGGACCACTAGCATCTGTAACTGGTCAGAAGATAGAGACTGTTCAATGTGGTCTCCAGGTGACTCACATTGGGTTTCAAGACGTCACATACTAATCACTTGAGACTATTAACTGTGAGTGCAGGGTCCCTGAAACAATGCTCTTGGGAACGTGTGTTCCTGTAAAGGTAATGTCTAGCATACAAGCTCAGAGGGTTGCTTTCTAACTTCCTGGTTAGAAAAAAGTGCTCAAAGTCCCTGGTGTTTGACTAAGTGTAGGCAAAGTCATAATTCCAATTTCTATTGATGACTAAGTTCCCATCACGATCGCAGTTCCTACTATTTCTTCTATCAATCAACACATTCTGCCCTCAGTTGATGTTATTGCTCCTAATTGTGACTGCTGGCTTGCCTTCATTTTGAAGAGTCCTGATAGCATCTATGAGTGAAAAAAATCCACAGGCATTGGCCGGTGGCCACACTCATTATTAGCACAAACTATGATTTTTAATTAAGTCCTTGAAAACCAAGAAGATCACAGCCTCCTCATTATATGAAGGCCTTCCTCTGCCTGGGAGACATGAGTTAATGAAGCACAAATATCTAGAAAAAACACCACACCCCAGTTCTTACTCCAGAAAACATTAACCCAGACCAGTAAGAAGAGGAGGCAGTATTTTCAGAGCCTGTCTAGGTCTAGGTATCCTAACTCCCATATTTGCCCACCATTCTTCATTAGGACATTTTATCTAACCTTAAACATATTTTGGGGACAAGTTGCTGTCATTCACTTTTTGACTGACTACCTTTTCTACAAAATCTTTTGCTTATGCTCTTTATATTATGCAACAAATGACATTCATTCCGTAAATCTCCAGAGCACCTACTCTGGATAATACCTTATGCTTGGTGCTCTGAAGGTCATGGATGAGGTCAAGTGTAAACAAGGAAGACTTGATAACCATGCCTAGAACTAGCCAACAACTGCAAGTCAACAAACAGATTGTACAAGGACAATGTTGACAATGTATTATATACATGCTTTTGCCAACATATTCAGATCAACTAAAGCTCATAGAAATGAATTAGAAAACCATAATCATTCATTCATGCTTGATTCACTCATCATATACTTTTTGAAGGTCTTGAATGTCCAAACCTCTGAGTTAAATACTAAGAGGAAATACTGTAAGCTCCTGCCCTTAAGGAGCTTACAATTAGGCCACTAGGAGAGATTAGAAGTAGATTTTGTTGATATTTTTATTATAAAATATAAAGATGGAGCCTGTAATTTACTAGGAAATTTGTGATTGGTGAAATGCAACCATACCAATGTCAGGTTCAAGCAGACATCACTCTTTCAGCCATTGGAGAACCTGAAGGTCACAGAGAGACAGGCCTCTGAGAAGGGAAAGTTTGGAGCAGAATGTAATGGAGGGAGTGAGGAAGTTGGCATGGTGGTGGGGGGTGGGAATGGAGGAGAGAAAAAGATTCACTTAACATGATGGAAAAAGCAAAGCTGTGTGGTGAGAAAGAGAATAAAGGAGGGATAAATGTAGAGTTTGAGTGCTTGCTGGAATGAGAATTTTTTAAATTAAAACAAATTTTCATGTAGGTCCATCAGGTTCCAGGGGAGTCGGAAAAGCTACCACCCAAATAGGGTCAACATGGAGAGCCCACATTTTACCTTAGAAGCAATGGAAACAATATCCCAGCAGAGAAAATAAAATGTGCATGCATGCTCAAGGTAAGAGTAGGAGGGGGGAAAATGTCCTACTTTCAGCTGCCCATACTCAGACCCCAGAAATCTTTTTTCCACCTTCCCCTGTTTTTAGCATTTATTTGGTTAAAAGCTTTGGGGAATCCTGCCCTCCATCCAGTTACCAGCATTCACCTCTCAGTTTGTCCACTTCACACAAGACATGCCATGGAAAACTTTTGTCCCTTCAAAACAGTGTGGTATCAAAACACCTAAAGCAAACACTGCTAGAATATGCAAGAACAATTTGGGCAAAAAAACCCCCCAAAAAACCACACTTGTAAACCCAAACAAGTGCGAAAACACAGAAAAACAGCAAAGGGAGTGACTTCTGCTAAGGGTTCTTCTTGAACATGTCTTTCATCCCCTTTTCAGGGAAGGGTGGTGGTACCCTTGGACATCTCCAGGAGCAGCGCCAAGAGTCAACTACATCAGCCGGGCCTACAGCTGGAAAACTATGCCAATGCAAGAATCTGTAGTGTCTCACATACTATGCAGCTAAGGAATGTGCCCACTTCCCGGAACCGAACAAAATGGCAGCCCTATTTCCTTCCATGAAAGAAGACTTTGCAGGAGAGAGTAGGCTTCCTATTGGGTTGTCATCAAATTTATGACTTTGCCCCTTGTTAATCCTTTCTTTTGGAAGGATACAGAAATAGAGCTACTACAGGTATTCAAGGAGAGATAGACCCTGCCGCCACAGAAAGGTAAGGATGCTGTTAGTAATAATTTTAAGGACATTAAAAATATCATCTAATATTTATGGAACAATAACTATATGCTAAGCACTAGAATAGTGGTTCTCCACCAGGGGTGATTTTGCCCCACTGGGGACATTTGGAAATGCCTGGAGGCGTTTTTGATTGTCATGGTGAAGAGGTGGTGGCATGTGGGTGGGGAGGCTACCAGCATCCAGTGAGTAGAAGCTAGAGATGCTGCTAACCTTCCTCAAATGCAAAGAATTATCCCACCTGAAATGTCAAATGCTAAAGTTGAGTAACCTTGCAGTGGACTGAGGTTCTTAACCATATTTAACCTCCAAAATAACCCTGGGAGGCGCATATTATTATTGTCCCCACTTTACAGATGAGAACATTTAGTCTTAAAGCAATTAGTTCAAATTGTTTCGACCTTTGAACACTCTCAGGTTTCTTTCCTGAGATCTATTTGGTTCCATGATAATTGTGGGGAATTTTCGGTTGTTCAATGGCTGGGAATCAGTTCCCTCAAATGTCAGCATGAAAATCTTTTGGCTCAAGTGGACCCAGCCCCCACCCTATTCTTGGATGAGGCTGGCTAACTAACAGCTGGTAACTGGGGCAGGGAGAAGAAGATATATAACGTCTACAAAAGCAATGAAAAGTTGAGTTAACTGCTACGATAAGCAAACAGCAAGATAGCAAATGAGAATCCACAGTGGTTTAAAAATATGTTTTCTAAAGCATAGTGTCCAGACAGTTCACTCACATCCTCTGTCCTTTATTCCCAGCCTCTGATAGTGGGGTGGCATGTGCTGTTGAGAAAACAGAGGACCCGATGCCATGAGACTCAGACAAGAGTGGCAATCTCTCCTCTGCAACCTCATACAGAATTAGGTCATCGGATTCCAAGGGTGTTGGGTCCTCGGGAAGACAACTTCTGTTTTTCTTTTTTTCCTTTTTGATAAATGCCAAGCCCCTTGACAAAACATTTATGACTAGACAGAGGGAAATCAGACATTTTCTTTTGAATCATTCCTCTGCATCTGGCTTGGGTGTTTTGACCAGTTTTCTTTCCTCTGCTTTTTTCTTCCCTCTTCTTCATTTTCCCCCAGCGTTCTCACAGTTCTATTTCCGTCTTTCCCCCTCTCTTATAGTGTTTCTCATTGCCCATATACAATGCACAGGACGGGTCCCCACAACCAAGACTTTTCCCACCTGAAATGTCAAATGTACAATGTGAAGTTAGGGAAGGAAGGAAAATTGCTATAACAAGAGTGATCATCCACGGGTCAAGTTGGTGTGGTCGAGTCAACGATGGCAAAGATCTCTTTAGTGTAGTTAGGCGGTACCAACACTGAAGTCTTTTGAAGACAGATGAAACCCCCTTGAAAGTCTTTGAAACAGAAGCTGCACACCACAGCTACAAATTCAAATCAATTTCTCGCACAATTTTCAAAACCTTTTTGTACTTACCAGCTGTTTGCTTTGACCCACCACGGATGCATATATATGTTATTGCTGTCATTTCAATTAATTGAATTCAATGAACCTCAAAATGCAAGTCAATTTAACAAACATTTGTTAAACATCTATTATGGGACAAGATGAGTATGATGTCACTAAGCCCCACGCGAGAGAAACGTAACCTTTTGATGGGGAAATGAGTAAATATACATCCAGCTTTCATGTAAGTAGATGTATTAGTGATCTATTTCTGCTTAACAAATTGCCCTCAACCCTAGCAGGTTAAGATAATTCACATGTATCATTGCACAGTTGCTGGGTCCTCTGCCTTAAATTTTCTCACAAGACTAATCAAAGTGTTGGTCTGGTGGGTCATCTGGAGCCTCAACTAGAGAAAGATTCAGTTCTAAGTTCACCCATGTGGTTGCTGGAGGGATTCATTTCTTGGGTGGAGATTGGACTGAGAGCCTCAGTTCCTTACCAGTTGTTGGCTGAAGGCCACCCTCAGTTCCCGGCCACAGGGGCTTCTCTAACAGGGCAGCTTGAGTGTGCAAGCTGAGAAGGCACTGGTCTGTTGACAAAACCAAAGTCACCATCTCACATAAACTAATTTTGGGTAAACTAATATCCCTTCTGTATATTCCATTGATTAGAATTGAATCATTGGGTCCAGTCCAAACTCGGAAAGAATATACAAGCTGCCCTGTTGGAGAAGCCCGTGGCTGGAATACCAAGAGGGGGACCACTATGTCAGACGCTGAGTACCACATAAGAGGTTAAGGGATTGTTACAGGGAGCGTCATGATTCTGTCAAAGCAGGGAGTGGTGTAAGAAATCTTTATCTTTAAAAGGAGGTATTTTCTGACTACATGGACATTGAACTACTCTACAAGATTTTGGTATCTACCAGTGATGGGTAGAATAATCCTAGACTTGCAGGATTTATGACTGGAGCCTTGGGAGCTCACTGAAGATAATATATCCCTCATCATAAAGAAACGTGGACCCTTGGCAGGGTCCCCAAAAATCACATTTATAGTTCTTCTATTCAGTATCTATCTCAAGGGAATCATTGTAGTCAACTGATTCTGTAGTTGTTTATTTGCTCATTCATTTTATGCATCAGTTAAAACTGGCTAGCGAAACCCAAAGAGGAATTACTTTTGAGAAACTAGATTAACGAAACTAAAAAATGAATGAGATTGACCTTGGGGCCTCTCCTCTGTCTAGGCCTCAGCCGTGGGCAAACTACGGCCCGCGGGCCGGATCCGGCCCGTTTGGCTGTTCTATCCGGCCCGTGGAGCCGAAAGAGCGGAGGGTTCTCTTGCTCTCCCCTCCGCTCCTTTACTTTGAATTTATATTAGTTCACACAAACACTCCATCCATGCTTTTGTTCCGGCCCTCCGGTCCAGTTGAAGAACCCATTGTGGCCCTCGAGTCAAAAAGTTTGCCCACCCCTGGAGACCAAGGGTTAGCAAGCTATGTCCTGGGGGTTAAATCTGCTGCTCCTTTGTCTTTTTTTTTTTTTTTTTTGTAGAACTTGTGAGCTAAGAATGGGTTTTACATCGTTTAATGTTTGAAACCAACAAACAAAAAGAAGACTCGTTTGTGACACAGGAATATGATATGAAATCCAAATCGTAGTGCCTATAAAATGTGGGCACACAGAACAACATAGAGCTCCCCAGTTCTGGGAGAAAGAGCTCCTCGGGCTGAGGGGGGTGAAAGATCTGGACAGGAGGTGTGTGGGGAGGAGGTAATGGTTTTCACTGAATTCCTCTTCATATTTTATTTAGATTAAGTTCTGCTCAGTGGGGTGATTTCTTAATTAGAGCTGCCCAGCCAGGCAGACCTCCAGCTCAGCCCCCTGTGCTGCCAGCTAAGGTTTCATGAGGGACCTTGTCCTGCCTTATTTCCTGAGTTCTAATATTTGAATAGTAGGCAGTGGATTTCAATGGGAGGAAAAGATGTAATTTAATCATCTTTATTAGATTTTGGCTGTGGATGGGGAGAGGGGAAGGAAGGAGGGGGGACATGTGTCCTCTCTTTGTTCATCCTCCCCCCCGCACCCCACTTTTCTCTACCTTTCTTCCAGTGGTCAAAGAAGGAAGACCCTCAATGGCCTTTTCTTTTTCCTTCTTTCCTCAAAGAAGCTAAATGAGATCATTAAGCTGAAAGAGAATGTGTTCCTTGCAGAGCATCTCTAGGTTTGGTGGGGAGATTTATAGAAACAAAGCGGTCAGTCCCTGCTTTGCTAACCTTGACGCTGCGGGTGGACGTGGTGATGTCCTCTCCATCACTCCAGAAGTTGCGACTATGCTCAGCAAGACCTCACAAAGCGGAGGAGAATTAAAGAGAGAAGCACTCGGTGGTATATTCTCTTACCTGCCATAACGTGGCGTCCTTTGGGGCATCATCCGGGGAAGAAAGAGCAGCCTGTGGAAACAGAGGAAGAAGATTAGGGAGGGAGTGCGGGAGGGAGGTTTGTGGTGCTACTGGCCTCAGGACGGGATAGGAGAAGTGTAGGGTTTCAGAGGAGCCATAGACACCAGGGGCTCCTTCAGAGGAAATCAATCTATTGGAGTTTTCCAACAAAGAGGAGAATTCGGCATGGTGCATCGAAAAACCGGAAGGGAAAAAAATGTGTCTGGAACTCTCCCAGTTGTTCTTCTAAATACAAAGATCTCTCCTCCCTTGCTTTTAGCTTCCTACACCAATGTGCACATTAGATGAGGTTTTGTCTTCTTTCATTTATATTCTATTACCTCTACCACCCCAACTCCATCACACACACACACACACACACACACACTCTACCACCCCAACTCCATCACACACACACACACACACACACACACACTCTACCACCCCAACTCCATCACACACACACACACACACACACACACACACACACACACACACACACACACACACACACACCTGCAGCCTCTAATCCTGCCCACAGCCCCTATCCTGTTGATCTTCCTTCACTTAAAAATTATCAGCAAAGAGTTTATTCATTTGGGAGAATTCCAGGCGCTACATTTATGTTCAGTTCAGATGAAATGGGATCCAGACTTTTCAAACCACGCTGTTCTGCAGATAAAACCCGAAGGCGGGGCCTGGTACCTGGAGGCGTCCTTTCTCTTTCCTCTGCCCTTTGTTTCTAAGCAAATTTGAGCTCATTTGGGAAGTCTCATAATGGGGTGGAAGGGGGGCTTTTTTTCACCACCTCTGTTTCAGGAGGTTTTTCTGTTAGGAATAATGAATTTATCTCCAGACAGATGGAAGAGTTTTACAAAAGCCAGAAAAGACACTTTTACGAATATGCCCCATAGGCTGATCTTAATCCTCCCATTGTTAAAAATGGTCTACGAGAGTCTTATTTATGTGCCAAATAGCTTTATTAAATCATTATATTAACACAAAAATATCCTATTACAATGAGTTTCTCTGTATGATCTAAAGTTCTCCACCTTCCTGCTGATAACCTATTTATTCCAACATTTCAAAAGGTGAAATTCCAGTAGAGCCCAATGTTTGGCCAAGTTTTTCCAAATTTACTCTACTATGGCCAGAGGGGTCACTGGGTGCGTCCCAGCAAGAAACAGGCCTACGTTTTAGCAAAGCAGCATCCCTAACAGGAAGAAAAGCGTGCAAAACAGAAATACATCCTTCGCAACATTGTCATGTGATGTGACTTGTAGAAACACAATGGCTCTCGGACACCCACTTTGATTTCAAAAACCCAAGTGGCAAATTCAAAGACACACTGCACCGGTGACTCCAAGGGCTGCGGGCTGGCAAAGGAGTTTAAAAGTGAAGAGAGGCGAAGTCTGGGGTGTTTGTAGACTGGATTTTGAGAGAGAACTAAAAAAAGAAAAGAAGATTGTTGAGTGCAAAATCCACACATGTTTGTTACAGGGGGACAGTTCACTCATAAGTGCATGCGTTCTTGATCTCAGACGTGATTTCTGCTTCAGGTGGAAGTGGGTGGTGGAAGCTCAGGGTTGGGGGGTAGTTTAGAAGCACGGGGCCCGATGCACATTGGGAGAACCTAAGTAGACAAGAGACCCAACTTGGAAACCCTTAAGAACTATGTCCTATGAAGGGGATTTGGAGGTCAAGTTTTTCAAAATTTACTATGGGAAGGTCAACAGGAGGGTCCAGATGAAGCCGTAGACATAGGGAGGCCGTGCATGATTGAAGAGCTCAGGTAGCACTGAGAGGGAGCAACAGATGAGGAAAGGAGGTGGCCGATGTCAGAGAGGCGGGGGAGCATGCACAGGGCTTGCCCTGGAGAGATATTTAAAATCCTTTAGCCTCTCCAAGATTATTAAGCCAAATTACCATTCTTGTTTATTCCAGATGCCTTAGCATCTCCCATTATCACTAAGGACCTTCCATGCTAAAAATAAACATTTGGGAAGCAAGGGTGATTTTTCTCTTTCCTTTTCAATTGCAATTGGGAGGGACTCATGGCCTGACATGACATGAGGTCTGGCTTAGATTAGCCCCTGGCGGGGCGACCCATGCTCATTTAGTGACTGCAATTACGCCGGCCTCTCACCAGGCAGGGCCTGCTCTTTGTGCGACGTGCCCTTTGAGTTGTTTTTCCCCAGTAGAAGTAGGGGGTATGTTGGGCCATTTATACCTTTTTGCCCCAGGCGCCTTAGGACACGCGTGGGTGAGACAACTGGCCAGGATGAGGGGTACGATCTATGACCTTGAAAGGATGGGAAATTCATTAGCAATGCGGGGTTGCCATGATAACCATGAGCACCGTGAGTACTCTCATGAAAGACCCCAGCTGCCACAGGTAGGCACCTGCCTCCCAGCCATAAAGATTCCTCCAATAAAAGAAGCAGAAAGGAACACATGTACAACTAACAGGCTTTTTCTAAACACCCGCGCCCTTGCTTGGGGTCTCACCCAGCCACAGGCAGCAGGTAGGGGGTGCGTGCCAGCTGAGAATCGAGAAGAATCCTCAGCCTTTGCTTTCGGCCTGCAGAGGTCAGAGGAGAGACAGGAGCTGGGTGACCTACTGCTGGCAAACTGGTGAGTGGCCGAGGAGGGGGTCCCCCTCCTGCTGTATGAAAAAGCTGCAGAACCCCAAGTTTGGGCTTTACATGAGAGCCCAGGGATAGATAGAGACACTGCATTAAAAGCAATTCTAAGTTAGTTCAGAAATACACATTAAGTCCGGCTGGGGTGGCTCAGTGGTTGAGCGTCGATCTATGAACCAGGAGGTCGAGGTTTGATTCCTAGTCAGGGCACATGCCTGGGTTGTGGGCTCAATCCCCAGTGTAGGGCGTGCAGGAGGCAGTCGATCAATGATTCTCTCTCATCATTGATGCTTCTATCTCTCTCCCCCTCTCCCTTCCTCTCTAACATCAATAAAAATATATTTAAATAAATAAATAAATATATATATATATATTAAAAAGCCTTTCCCCCAGCACACCTGATTTATTAGCAACTATTATCATTATTATTTTTTTAAAATATATTTTATTGATTTTTCACAGAGAGGAAGGGAGAGGGATAGAGAGTTAGAAACATCGATGAGAGAGAGACATCGATCAGCTGCCTTCTGCACACCCCCCACTGGGGATGTGCCCGCAACCAAGGTACCTGCCCTTGACCAGAATCGAACCTGGGACCCCTCAGTCCCCAGGCCGACGCTCTAGCCACTGAGCCAAACCGGTTAGGGCTACTATTATCATTATTAACAGGAACAAGAATAAGCTACATGCTAGCTTTGCAACCACTCTCATGCTTCTCGATTCACAAATGAAAGGGAAGGGAAGGGAAAGGGGCGGAGTGGAGCGTTGAAAGCTCGCTGTTCTGAGCTCAGGCTCACTCTTCCTGAGATGATGCACTTGGCTGGGGAGCCGCTGGAGGCTGCAGGGGTAGAGGCTGGGGGCAGGAAGAGGAGGAAGTGAGCGGGGGCATGCCTGGGAGGGCTCCGGGAGGGTAACCAATCCCTTCACTGGGGGCAGGTGGCCGTCTCCAGGGTCATTACCAGACAACCTGGGAAGCAGGGGCCGAAAGAAATTTCCGGAAGTCTCCGCTCCCTGCCTGCCTGCTTCCCGCCTTCCCCAGAGGTGGACTGCGAGGAGCGGCAGGAAGGAAGGATGTATCAAACTGGAGAAGAAAGAACCCCCGCCACTCGCCCCCGCCTCTAGATTGTGGCAGCGGCTGGTAGCAAATTAACAGCCGCTGGGACAGGAGGCGGGTGGGACTCTGAAAGGAAGGCCTGGCTGTTTTCTTTCGCCCCGGAGCCCACTGTGGGCACAGGTTCCATATCAAAGGAAAGGGATCCAGGCTGTGCACTCACATGGGGCCCTGGGCTGGGGGTGGGGGCGGGTCCACGTCCCCGAAGCTGTCAAACACCAGCTGGGTTTCTGGACCTCATTTCTGTGGCTCTGCTGAGCGTGTGCAGATGACAATACAGTCAGGATCCCTCTGCCACCACCAGTCCCGGTGAGGGCTGAGCCATGGGGTCACCTTCCCGGCCCGGAGGGGTG
This sequence comes from Plecotus auritus, assembly GCF_963455305.1. Classification (NCBI taxonomy): domain Eukaryota; kingdom Metazoa; phylum Chordata; class Mammalia; order Chiroptera; family Vespertilionidae; genus Plecotus; species Plecotus auritus. The sequence goes on from NC_137774.1 coordinate 5,877,313, forward strand.
ATTTCCTTTCATTCTGCTTGCATCTCACCCTGGGGAGGGTGCGTCTTGACTAGCATCTCAATGAGTTTCCACCCCCTGGACACAGGATACACAAACATGGGAGAAAAATCCCAGGAATAAACTCCAGAACTTTCTTGGGGAAAAGCTATCAACCCAATTCGCACATCATCCACGGAAGGCTGTCAATACAAGTGGCTGTGTGCTTGTGAGGGTAGCTCCTCCATCTACCTGAGCAACCCTTACAGCCCCATCTGGCATCTTGATCCTGGATTCTCCGGGGAACCAGAGAGGCCAGCCGGGGAAGCGATGCTCTCACAGTGCAGGATAAGCAGGGAGCCCTTGGTGGGTACGAATCTATCTCTCTATCTCCGCGCGCCCTTGTCCCTGAAGTTTGCCTGAGAGAGGAGTGGGAGAGACAAAGGCTGTGAGCGTGGGAGAGGATAGCTTATGTGGAGAGAGCTCTTTGTTGGCCACAGAGAGCTCTCGCGGGCTTGGTGGAATGAGAGTTGACTTGGGGATTAATGAGGCATGCGCTCTCATCCATGATCCCTCCTTGCTGGGTCCTGTGACTAGTGCTGGGGGTCAAGATTCCCCCTGAGCACTGGACACATGACAAGTTTCACCAAAACGTTAGCCGTCACTCACAGTCCTCATGTCCCTGATGTACAGCCTGGAAGGATCAGATCACCTATGGGGCGCGTGAGGACAGAAGCAGAATCTTGTTCACCTGCCCCCTCACCTGGGTGGTCGTCCAATCACATGACAAATCCAGCAGAGATGAAAAATGAATGGAATCGACCAGAAGAACAATCATTTTACGGATCAATAAGGTTTCAAAATGTTTGGTTATCTATGTTTCTTTTTAAAAAAATATATTTTATTGATTTTTTTTTACAGAGAGGAAGGGAGAGAGATAGTTAGAAACATCAATGAGAGAGAAACATCGATCAGCTGCCTCCTGCACACCTCCCACTGGGGATGTGCCCGCAACCAAGGTACATGCCCTTGACCGGAATCGAACCGGGGACCCTTCAGTCCACAGTCTGACACTCTATCCACTGAGCAAAACGGGGGAGGGCTGGCTATCTCTGTTTCTACAGGAGTTTTCTTGAAGTCAGAATCGGCATTAGAACACACACACACACACACACACACACACACACACAAACACACACACAAACACACACACATACACAAACACACACAAACATACACACACACAAACACACACACACAAACATTCTCTCTCTCTCTCTCTCTCTCTCTCTCTCTCTCTCTCTCTCTCTCTCTCTCTCCTCTCTCTCTCTCTCTCCACCAGAACGATGCTGGCTCTCAGGTTTTGACCCCTGTGCTGTTTATCCTCAGGAATCATGGGACCCAGGATTCACGTCCCAGGACTGAGTTGTCTTGGAGGGACCAATGTGGCACATGCTGTTTTCTATGGCTCTTTCAAATCTAAATATCTCTGTCAGTGATTTATGATTTTCTGCGATGGTTTATTTAGTTTCCGACTTCTTAAAGAGACGGCTCTAGGGGCAGCCCTCACGCACAGCGGCGCGGGACATCTCCACGCTGTCAGCCAGCCTTTGGCTTCTGCTGTGACCCTGGCATGCTGACCCCCAATGGGACCAGCCCAGCCAGCCATGCTCAGGCCCCCGCCTCCCCGTCGGCATATGCTCCTCCCTCTGTTATTATAACTAGAGTTCTGGGTATGAGGGTGGTGGTGAGGAATCAGGGAGTCAGCAAGCCTGGCTGATGCAAAATGGATTTCCACTCTTCACATTCAAGCGTTTTGGGTTTGAGAAAAACCCCAAACACTGTGAGCCCTGAGCACTTTTTCCATTAATGTTTTACACTGATGCGTAGGTCAAGGGAAATTTAAGACATTAGGTTTCTGATTCATTTACACATAACTCATCAAAATATTATTCTGTAAGAGGCATTTGGTGCCCAAGAAGTCTTAAGAGACTTTTTTTTTATAAGCTTTTAAACTTGTTTAAAACATTGAGAAACAGAAGTTGCAGTCTCCCCAACATAAACAGGGGCGAATCCCTGGGCGGGGCGGGGGGGGGGGGGCGGGCAGCAGGGAGGAGAAAGTGTGAGAGGGAGATGGAGGGAAGGAACCAGGACACATAGACCTCAGTCCCCAAGGGACGGACCAGAACATGGAGCCCAACACTTTCCAGGCCCCCAGCTCCGGCACTCAACGTCTCCCCTGCGATCTGGGGAACGACGGTGGTGGTTCCACCTTTTTGAATCCCAAGGCCAAGGCCAGCTCTTTCAGGGGGTCTTGCCTTTGACAGAGAAATCGCCTGTGTTCTAAGAGAAGAAGAATATAAACTCCAAAAATTTTACTTCCAGGCAAGACCCTTTTCTCCCCTTCAAAGAAAGTGCTCATAACGTGTCCTTTCATTTACAATTTCATGAAGGTCTCAATTGAACATGTAAAGAAAGTGGAAACCTTCTAAGTTGCCGTGAATGTTTGGCATGTTTCCCAAGCGACTAAAATCTGCTTTCGCCCCAGAGCGCCCTGGTTTCAGACTCCAATGACGGGGGGTGGGGGTGGGGGGGGGGGGCGGACCGTGAGGGCTCCACGAAATACATTTGTATTCTAATCACTGGAGCCCGATCTGCTTGGGTTTTCACCCTATTTCACTGGTGTGCGCTGTTCAAAGGAAACTCCCTGATATTTCAGAAGGCCTACTGATGGGTGCTCCTGTGTTTTATCTTGTTTTACTGACGGATCTGCAACCTGGTGAATGTCTTGGAATCTAGGCATCTGTTATTTAGGTTTGCATGTTTGTTGTGTATTGTTTTCATTTTTCCAGCCAGTGCAGGGGGTGTAAGAGGCAGCTGATCAATGATTCTCTCTCATCCTTGATGTTTCTATCTCTCTCTCTCCTTTCCTCTCTGAAATCAATAAAAATATTAAAAAACACAAAGAGGGGGGAAATCAAGGATAAAATAAATCATCAGTGATAAAAATTTTTGTTCTGTTTTTGGTTTTTGTTTCTTCACCCTCATCATTTCAAGCAAATGTGGAAGGCATTCATATTCAGGAAAAATGTTAGAATGCATCCGTTCAGATTGATTGCAGACTATTCAGCAGAGGCTTTTTTCTCGGTCTTAGTGTTACGTGATTGGTGTTAGCCCTATTCTGTTTTTCTCCCGACTCATTTTAAACAGATTCAGGCCTTCTAAAAACCGCATCTGTTTCTCAGGGTGAGAAATGTTTTCTTCTGTTCTCTTACATGATTTCAGACACTGTGGAAGTTGGTAGTAGTAGAATTGATCAAGAAATAAGAGGATCCCTAGCTGGTTTGGCTCCGTGGATAGAGAGTCCGCCCACGGACTGATGGATCTTGGATTCAATTCCGGAAAAGGGCATGCACCTTGGTTGCTGGCTTGGTGGGAAGCAACCAATTGATGTGTCTCCGCTTCCTTCCACTTTCTCTAAAAATCAATGGAAAATATCCTCAGGTGAGGATTAACAACAAACTAAAAAAAAAAGAAATGAGAGGAGCTGAGCTAAGTTAGGCAGCACCCTTGTCACAGGAGTGAAGGGAGAAGGTGTTTGGCGAATCCCGTGCTTACCTGAGGGCCCAATGCCGAGATAGATCCTGTGTGCCCACCATCCTTTGCAAGGTCCTTCCTGTAGGCCTTCTTGAGACACTCGCTTTACAATCTGGTCACGTGCATGTCGCTGTGCTGCCAGCCCATTGGGTAGGGAATGCCCGATGCTCTGTGTTGTCTCATGTAGATGTGGGACTTTTTAGGAGCCTGGATGTAGAAATTCCTCCAGGAGTTCTGAAGGGAACATAAAACATCCTTCTGAAGACCAGGGTTGGCTTCTAACTACTGTAAGATTTCTGTCTCTCACTATTATTGAAATGTCCCCTTTTTTGAGTAAAATTTCAAGTAGCATTATTATCATATTCCCTCCAACTAGACCATAGTTTATTTTTACTGTTAAATTCTTTGTACATTTAAAATTTTTTCTTTTTTTTTGAGAAAAATCTGACATGACTTCTATATCTTTACACTGCTTTCGCTTTTATCAAAATCTTTTTGGAATGTTTAATGTCACAGCATTCTCTGCAAGCCTAGCTATGGGGTATGCCTCTTATTATCATGAAAGAGTGGTGCTATGATCTCCAATATTGCTTTTGCTACTGGAATGACCACTCAGTGAAGAAAACTCTTGCTTGTGGAGGTTAAGGCTACACATATTTTCAGCAAATTTTATTTTTTCCTTTCGTGAATCAAAGCTCCTATAAAAAGACAAATCAACTGATGCTAATATAGCTGACACTGAATAATTTCTGTTAGATGTAGGATCACCCTACTTAAGTGTCACGACTGCCCCATTTCACCACTGATTAAACTGTGGCTAATTGAAGTCACCTAATGCAAATATTGATTAGATGGATCAACAGAGCTGCTTGCCAGATTACTTGAGAATGTTGTCTAGACCAGGGGTGGGCAAACTTTTTGACTCGAGGGCCACAATGGGTTCTTAAACTGGACCGGAGGGCCGGAACAAAAGCATGGATGGAGTGTTTGTGTGAACTAATATAAATTCAAAGTAAAGGGGCGGAGGGGAGAGCGAGAGAACCGGATAGAACAGCCGGAACCGGCCCGCGGGCCGTAGTTTGCCCAAGGCTGGTCTAGACAGTCTCCTTGTGATAGAATCTGTGTTGACCCAGCACCAGGACAGACACTTCTGGGTTTAGAAGGTGTGACACAGCCATTCACAATTTCTTTGACATGGATTTTTTTTTTTTACATTCATGGGACTAATTCTTATACCCAGAGGCATATTTGCTCATCTTAGTTCTATACGTATATTTTAAATTATTATTTGCTCATTGATTCACTCAATGAATGAATGATAACTGTTGGCTGGATAAGGCTGGAAATAGATTTAAAAAAAGATAAGGTACTCAGCTTTGGGTATATAATCTAATAGGGGAATAGACAGAAGTAACTAGAAAACCATGTGAGAAGGTATAATACAGATATTTTGCAAATCACTTAGCTTTATCGGAGGACTTTCAACTTGGACATGATTTCCCAGTTAGAAAACTGGTATCCGATTTTACTGAGAAGACAGAAGACCCTTCCTATCACGTACGAACACCCCAGAGTTAACATCTTTTCTGCTCTGTAACCGTCACCTCAGGTAGGTCTTTGGTTTTGCCGGAGAACTTCGGCTTAGCCCAATTCAAACTATGATTCCTAATTCTAGAAATACCCGAACAACGCCAAAAGGTATGCTTCCTTTTCTATTCCCTCGTGGCTTTTAGTGACTGGGAGAGGAGAGGGTGGTTTCCACTTTATTTTACAACCTTTCTCTGAACACTGAACACTGGTTTCTCATGCTGGTTAGATCTATCACCGTAAACCTCTCTATGGGAATGGTGGGAGCCCCTTCCCTAGAGGCCCTCCTCTGTATGGACCATTACACAAGAAGAAAACCCTAATTAAATGATCATTAGCTTGAGGATGAATAATTATACTTGGCCTTTTATGTTCAAAGAACTGCCTGGGCATCAGCTAATTAATCTACAAATGAAGCTACTTCCAGCATTACCTTGTAATTAGACCATCTCGGGAGGAAGCAAGTTGTGCTGGCCTCCCTGTCATTTATCCCTTCGTTGCTCAGGTAGAATGGCCAGACCTGAAGCCAATTGCCAACTCACCACTCTTATTTACTAATAAATTCTTTTTTAAAAGTTATAGAACTAATGAGGAGTTGGAAATAAAAACGAAATTCATAACCGAAAGTATTGCCATTATCTGAGCCTTTTGGGTTATTTTTAAAGACTTTATTCTCCATGAACAGTGAACGTAAGGAATCTGTTTCATGACATGTGGTAGATTTTGCTTTCTCTCTTTTCTTTACGTGTGCGCTCATTTGCAAGATTATTGTTCCCTCTCTCTCTCTCTCTCTCTCTCTCTCTCTCTCTCTCTCTCTCTGTGTGTGTGTGTGTGTGTGTGTGTGTGTGTGTGTGTGTGTGTTTAGTGGGGGTTAGAACATTGATACTTCTTTTACGCCTTGGTTTTCTGAGTGTTAAGGATTTGTGGTAGGACAAATTCTAAATAAATATTGAGACATTGACAGACAGCGTTTTGCAAATGTTCTGGGAAGCAAATATTTGTGACCATAAACATTATTTATTTCTTCTTTGTTTTACATTTATTTATTGGAAGTTGGAAGTCTCTTTGGTTGAATGATGGCTACAATTAAGTGAAATAGTATCTTTATAAATCCCTGACCAAATTGTTAAAAAAAACAAGGACCATGAGTAGTAACACAAGAAGGTCCTCAATGTTCTCATCTGTATGTTGGGTTGGTGGGAATGTGATATTCAAATGTTTGGTCTGTGGTCAAATGGTTGTTTATCAAACTTCCCCTGAAGAAGCATCAGCCTTTTCAGCTTCAAGAAATAGAGGGAAGTAACAATATATAAATTCAGTTCAAGTTTCTGGTGTTTTTGTTTTTTTCTTTTTTGGTTGTTTTCAAATGAGCTTATATTGAATGCTAACTTTTCTCCAATTCTGCAACTAGCTTGTACATGAAAATTCGTTTTGTGGGAAACTTTCTCCATTAATTTTTAAACTTGTAGCTCAGGGCTTATTTGTATTAACTTTTCTTTTCCCCTTCACTTACTTGCAGTAAATTAAAGTGACGATCTGTTTTAAAATTACGGTTCGGTAAGTGGCTGTCTTTGGGACTAGTAACTTAATTTTCTCCCTGTAAATATGCAATTTCCAACCTGTCAAGACAAGCATAGATTTTCTATGCCACACGGCATTCTGATATGACATTTGGAAAGTTGGGATGGTTAAAAGAGCTAGAAGGCACACAGATTACACTCAGTTTTGGACAAAGATAAACAAAAAAACATGCTTTTTAAAAATGAAATTGAAGATTAAATGAGTAGATGAAATCACGCCGAGACATCCACATAAGTCAGAGGAGAAAATTACAGACGAAAATACATCTGATATCAAAGAGAATGACTCTCTCCAAAAACTCTCGCTTTTTATTTGAGTCAAGGATTCTTTATAAGCCCAGCAACCCCTAGGATTGTTAAAAGGAAAATAAAATCCTCCCAACAGCATGGCTGTCATCCAACACTTTTGTGATTTTCCTAATGAGCAGATTTGAAACTTTCATCATCTCACACCTAGAGATTTTTAAATGTGTGTTTTAATTTGTGGGGCATGTCCACAGACAAAATGGCTCATGAAAAACAGAATCAGTCTCAACTCCCAGTTGGCCCTGTTCCTCTACCAAATCAAGAAAGTCAACTCTGCTTTGGGAATCCAGCGTGTCCCCAAGTAGTCTTTAAATTCATGCAGTGTTCGTTTTGCAGCTAAGATCCCTGGTGTCTGTTGAGATGTACTTAAGCTCTTGCTAAGTAAATCCATTCATGAACAATTATTTGGGGAAGGGGGAAGTCCTTTATTCCATGTAAACCCTTCTTTCCTGGGCCTCATTATAACTAGAGGGGGTGGCTTACACAACCGTGGATTCCACTCTATAAGCCTGTTTTATAGATGCAGTAGAGTAGGGGATGTGAAGGCTTGAAATACATTTGGAAAGTATTTAGGAGCTAAGAGAAAGCCTTTTGAGAGTCACTGTAATTCACAGAAAATCACTGCTAGCTAAAATTTCTTTTGAGGGGGGAGATAGAGAAACAATCTCATAGAACTCATCTCTTAGAGAATCAAGTCTTAATTCTCTTAGAGTTGCTAATATGAATGTCAATTTTTTTCCCCTCAAAGACAGAATGACAAAAAAAAAAAAAAAAACCCACAAAAAACTAAAAGTCTGTGAATTCACCAGAGAACTAGAACAAATAATCTTAAAATTTATATGGAACCACAAAGACCCCAAGTAGCCAAAGTAATCTCGACCCAAAAAGAACAAAACTGGAAGTATCATGCTCCCCGATTTCAAACACTACTGCAAGGCTACAGTAACGAAGCAGCATGGTGTGGGCACCAAAACAGACACTTACATCAATGGAGCAAAATAGAAAATGCAGAAGTTAGTTCTCATGTACATGGTCAACTAATCTACAACAATGGAGGGAGAAATAGACAGTGGGAAGAGACAGTCTCTTCAATTAGTGGTGTTGGAAAAACTGGACAGATACATGCAAAAAATAATATTGGATCACTTTTTAAAAAATATTTTTTTTATTGATTTCAGAGAGGAAGGGAGAGGGAGAGAGAAATAGAAACATAAATGATGAAAGAGAGTCATTGATTGGCTGCCTCCTGCATGTGCCCCCCAGTGCCCCCGCCCCGCACTATGGATCGAGCCAGCAACCCGGGCATGTACCCTGACCCCAAATCGAACCATGATCTCCTGGTTCATAGGTCAACGCTCGACCACTGAGCCATGCTGGCCTGGCTGGGCCATTTTCTTATAACATACACAAAAACAAACTCAAAATGGATTAAAGATTTAAGTGTAAGACCTGAAACCATAAACTCCTAGAAGAAAACATAGGCAGTGAAATCTTTGACATTGGTTTTAGCATTATCTTTTTGGATATGTCTCCCCAGGCAAGGGCAACAAAATAAAAATAAAGAAGTGGGACTACAACAAACTAAACAGTTTTTGCACAGCAAAGGGAACCACCAACAAAATGAAAGACAGCTTATTGAATGGGAGAGGATATTTTGCAAACGATATAGTCAATAAAGGGTTAATATCCGCAATATATAAAGACCTCTTGTAACTCAACATAAAAAACCCCCACAAACAATCCAATTAAAACATGGGCAGAGGACCTAAACAGACATTTCTCCAAAGAAGACATACATATGGCCAATGTTACTAAGCATTAAGAAAATGCAAATCCAAACCACAATATCACCTCACACCTGTCAGAAAGGCTATTATAAAAAAAAAGTCAACAAAAAACAAATGTTGGTGAAGATGTGGAAAAAAGGGAACACTTCTTCACTGTTGGTGGAAATGTAAATTGGTGCAGCCACTATGGAAATAGTATGGAGGTTCCTCAAAAACTTAAAAATAGAACTACCAAATGACCCAGCAATTCTACTTCTGGGTACTTATTTGAAGAAAATAAAAGCACTCACTCAAAAAAAAAAAAATACACACCCCTATGTTCACTGCAGCATTATTTACAACAGTCAAGATATGTAATCAATCTAGGTGTCCATGAATGGATGGGTGAAAAAATAAAGAAGTTGTGAGATACACACACACACACACACACACACACACACACACACACAGAGTGGCCAGATTATTATGCGTTCAGAGATCATAATAATCTGGCCACTCAGTGTATATCCTATATAATAAAAGACTAATATGCAAATTGTCCCCTTGACCAGGAGTTCGACCAGCAGGCAGGCTGGCCAACTGCCCATGTCCCCTCCCCCTGGCCAGGCTGGCTGGACCCCACCCATATATATATTAGAGGCCCGGTGCATGAAATTCATGCATGGGGGTGTGTGTCCCTCAGCCCAGCCTGCACCCTCTCCAATCTGGGACCTCTCGAGGGATGTCCGACTGCTGGCTCCCAACTGCTCGCCTGCCTGCCTTCCTGATTGCCTCTAACTGCTTCTGCCTGCCAGCCTGATCACCCCCTAACCACTCCCCTGTCAGCCTGATTGATGCCTAACTGCTCCCCTGCCAGCCTGTTTTCCCCTAACTGCCCTACACTGCAGGCCTGATCACCCCTAACTGTCCTCCCCTGCAGGCCTGGTCACCCCTAACTGCCTTCCCCTTCAGGCCTGGTCCCCCCCAACTGCTCTTCCCTGCAGGCCTGGGTCCCAACTGCCCTCCCCTGCTGGCCTGATCGCCCACAACTGCCCTCCCTTGCAGGCCTGGTCCCTCCCAACTGACCTCCCCTGCTGGCCATCTTGTGGCAGCCATCTTGTGTCCACATGGGGGCAGCCACCTTTGACCATATGGGGGCAGCCCTCTTGTGTGTTGGAGTGATGGTCAATTTGCATATTACTTTTATTAGATAGGATAGAGGCCTGGTGCATGGTCGGGGGCCAGCTGGTTTGCCCTGAAGGGTGTCCCGGATCAGGGTGAGGGTTCTGTTGGGGTGTGGGGTGGCCTGGGCGAGGGGCCTGTGGTGGTTTGCA